>NC_084746.1:50584359-50634359 GCF_033978785.1 Entelurus aequoreus | reverse complement strand
TATGAAGCGCCATGGCATTCGTTAATTGACATTTTACACGCGTGGGGCTACGCAGAGCGTGTGATTTGCCTATAAGGAGGGGCGGCTTTCGGCCTGGGGGTTATTTGCAGCACAAAGTTAGTTTTTTAATAGCCCATGACTAGAGATGTCCAATAATATCGGTCTGCTGATATTATCGGCCGATAAATGCGTTAAAATGTAATATCGGAAATTATCGGTATCGGGTTTTTTTTATTATCAGTATCTTTTTTTATTTTTATTTATTTTTTTATTTTATTAAATCCACATAAAAAACACAAGATACACTTACAATTAGTGCACCAACCCAAAAAACCTCCCTCCCCCATTTACACTCATTCACACAAAAGGGTTGTTTCTTTCTGTTATCAATATTATGGTTCCTACATTATATATCAATATATATCAATACAGTCTGCAAGGGATACAGTCCGTAAGCACACATGATTGTGCGTGCTGCTGGTCCACTAAAAATACTAACCTTTAACAGTTAATTTTACAAATTTTCATTAATTACTAGTTTCTATGTAACTGTTTTTATATTGTTTTACTTTCTTTTTTATTCAAGAAAATGTTTTTAATTTATTTATCTTATTTTATTTGATTCATTTTTAAAAAAAAGTACCTTATCTTCACCATACCTGGTTGTCCAAATTAGGCATAATAATGTGTTAATTCCACGACTGTATATATCGGTTGATATCGGTATCGGTTGATATCGGTATCTGTAATTAAAGAGTTGGACAATATCGGCATATCGGATATCGGCAAAAAGCCATTATCGGACATCCCTACCCATGACACTTTGTGGCGTTCAAGTTTAACAATAACAAAAAACAGCAACAAATTGGAAAACTACAGCAACTATAACACACAGTGGTGTCTTCATTTCAATTTAGACAAATGGACCGAATTAAAGGCTCAGTTTTCAATTCGATTGCTGATCAGCGCTTAAACCGTTGCTTACAATATTCAACTTTTTGACATTTTTACAAATTTTTTGAGATACTGAAATTGTTGTACTTTTTAATTAGCTATACCGTATTTTTCCGACTATAAGTCACAGTTTTTTTTTCATAGTTTGACTTATACTCAGGAGCGACTTATGTGTGAAATTATTAACACATTAGCGTAAAATATCAAATAATATTATTTAGCTCATTCACGTAAGAGACTAGACGTATAAGATTTCATGGGATTTAGCAATTAGGAGTGACAGATTGTTTGGTAAACGTATAGCATGTTCTATATGTTATAGTTATTTGAATGACTCTTACCATAATATGTTACGTTAACATACCAGGCACCTTCTCAGTTGCTTATTTATGCCTCATATAACGTACACTTATTCAGCCTGTCGTTCACTATTCTTTATAGGGATGATGTTTGATAAGAAATTATCGAGTTCGAGCCTATTATCGAATCCTCTTATCGAACCGAGTCCTTATCGATTCTCTTATGGAGTCCAGATAGGTTGTTGTATATGGAAAAAAAACACAACATTTGGTTTAACAAAAGCTCACTTTTATTTTATAAGAAAAAAAATCAAATAAAATAAATAAATAAATATTGACTGTTACCCCCCTAAAAAAAATAAAAAATAAAATATTGACTGTTGTTACCCAAAGTATATTAAGTGGGATTTTTCAGAAAAACTAATATATACAGTAACACAAAAACAACCTATCTCTGTGATCACTATAGGTGAATAGCCATGCCTTGAGGTGTTTTTTCCCGGTCCATTATTTTTGCTGCTTGTGTGACATCACAGGAAATGACGTAGCTCAGTCTGATGACTGAGCTACGTCATTTCCTGTGATGTCCCACAGGGCATTTCTTGTGGGACGGGATTCGTTCCCAGGGATTCGAATAAAGAACTAACTCTTTTTCTTTACTACAGTGGCCTCGATAACAGGAACCGGTTCTCAAAAAGGGATTCCAGTCCATGGAATTGGTTCTTTTCTTATCGAACGGTTCTTTTCTTATCGAACGGTTCTTTTCTTATCGAACAACCGGGAGAACCGGTTTCGAACATCATCCCTAATTCTTTATTTATTTTAAATTGCCTTTCAAATGTCTATTCTTAGTGTTGGGTTTTATCAAATAAACTTCCCCCAAAAATGCGACTTATACTCCAGTGCGACTTCTATATGTTTTTTTCCTTCTTTATTATGCATTTTCGGCCGGTGCGACTTATACTCCGGAGCGACTTATACTCCGGAAAATACAGCAATCATAATGATATCAGCATATACCGGCAATAATTTCACTTTCAAGCCTTTTTACAAAATGACAAAGATGTACACAAATATTAATGTGGCCTCCCAGTATGTGGCCCACGCTGAACAAACGTTTGACGGGCCTGCATTGGAGTAAGCAAGGTGAGGTTTAAAGTTTAAATAAAGTCACGTTCTTATGTAATTCTGATGAATTTGGACCTTAGTTTTTTTATACTTAACTTCTCATTTTTCATCATCAAAATTTGATTTGTCGATGAGTCACCAGTGACCCGTTCAAAGCGTACATTTGGCTAGAGAGTCATCAATAAGTGCCCTCGAGAGTCTGGTGAAGTAAAAACATCTACAAAATACGGTTGCCGATAGGGATGGGCGATGTGGCCTGTAGTCTATATTGCGAGGCATATTGCAGCCTCCTCTGATAACTCTATATCAGTGGTGCTAAACCTTGTAGGAGGTACCGAACCCCACCAGTTTCATATGTTTATTCACCGAACCCTTCTTTAGTGAAAAATAAAATGTTTTTTTTTCTTAATTTAATCTTATTTTATAAATATCAATCATGAAATTATGTTATCATATTAAAGAAATACTAATAAAGATATATTTTACAAACAGAAAGTTGCAGGAATGTGCACATGATTCCATGTTTACATCTCATTGTGCAACATGTGAATGTTTAAGTGGGAACTAAATGCGATATCTGAAAGGGGTACAAATTATTTCCAAAGCAGGACCCCCACCCATACATACAATACTAGTACACAGCTCCTGAAAAAACAATATGTTTTATTGTCATTGTAAGTGGGCCAAAACACTTATATTAGAAAATAATCTCATGGAAATTAATGTTGTCATTTGATTATAATAATAAAACATTTAACTTGTTATTTAATCAGGTTTGGGACAGGTGTGCTGCTGGTGTGGCCACAAGGAGTTTTTGCGTTTGATCACGCAAATGGAAAATTAGAGGGAACATTGTTTGGGGGTATCCATAATACGCCGATAGGGAAAAGTTGTCATTTACACGATGAGTCGGGTGTGTGTTGACCTCCGCCAAACCCCTTAGGCCAGGGGTCATCAACCTTTTTGAAACCAAGAGCTACTTCTTGGGTAGTGATTAATGCGAAGGGCTACCAGTTTGATACACACTTAAATAAATTGCCAGAAATAGCCAATTTGCTCAATTTACCTTTAACTCTATTTTATTATTAATAATGAATGATATTTACACTTAATTGAACGGTTTAAAAGAGTAGAAAACACGAAAAAAAAAAAGACAATTAAATTTTGAAACATAGTTTATCTTCAATTTCGACTCTTTAAAATTCAAAATTCAACCGAAAAAAAGAAGAGGAAAACTTAAAAAAAGAATTTATGGAACATCATTAGTAATTTTTCGTGATTAAGATTCATTTTAGAATTTTAAAGACATGTTTTAAGTAGGTTAAAATCCAATCTACACTTTGTTAGAATATATAACAAATTGGACCAAGCTATATTTCTAACAAAGACAAATCATTACTTCTTCTAGATTTTCCAGAACAAAATTTTTAAAATAAATTCAAAAGACTTTGAAATAAGATTTAAATTTGATTCTACAGATTTTCTAGATTTGCCAGAATTTTTTTTAAAAATTTTAATCATAAGTTTGAAGAAATATTTCACAAATATTCTTCGTCGAAAAAACAGAAGCTAAAATGAAGAATTAAATTAAAATGTATTTATTATTCTTTACAATAAAAAAAATAAATTTAGTTGAACATTGATTTAAATTGTCAGGAAAGAAGAGGAAGGAATTTAAAAGGTAAATGTGTTTTAAAAATCGTAAAATCATTTTTAAGGTTGTATTTTTTCTCTAAAATTGTCTTTCTGAAAGTTATAAGAAGCAAAGTAAAAAAATGAATGAATTTATTTAAACAAGTGAAGACCAAGTCTTTAAAATATTTTCTTGGATTTTTAAGATTAAAGATTAAAGTACCAATGATTGTCACACACACACTAGATGTGGTGAAATTTGTCCTCTGCATTCAAATTCTATTTGAGTTTTGTCTCTCTTAGAATTAAAAATGTCAGGCAAAGCGAGACCAGCTTGCTAGTAAATAAATAAAAAATAAAAAAATAGAGGCAGCTCACTGGTAAGTGCTGCTATTTGAGCTATTTTTAGAACAGGCCGGCGGGCTACTCATCTGGTCCTTACGGGCTACCTGGTGCCCGCGGGCACCGCGTTGGTGACCCCTGCCTTAGGCCGACACACCGAACCCTCCTTCTGTTGTTTCAGTACTTTACAGCAGTTGTAGGTGATACTACAAATGTGGGTATGGATCCAATACCAAGTAGTTACAGGGGCAGTATATTTCAATGTTGATATACTGATACTCATGATGACCTAATGAAGATAATTTCATTTTCATTTTTTTTTTTCATTTTTTTATTTTTATTTCAGGCAATGACATAAAAAAGTGCAAAGTTGACAACCCATAATAATATAAATTAATATAGTGCAAAAGGTAATGTATAGTATGTAATGCATGATTGTCCAGTTTTGCCTGAAAGGGAGTGGGAAGAAGATAATTTATTTAATCCTACCCCCAGTTCTCCATTCAGTGATTATTCACATGAGTTTCACTCTTACTTTGTTCAAGGATTATAATACAGATTTTGTATCATAGTGGCATTACCACAGGTAACAATATTAAAATATACCTCAATAATTTGTATCAACAATGTAGGAATAATGAATATACCAACAATGGTAATAGACAACAAAGCAATAATGGTAAGGAAACACTGAGCACATGTTAACACTTTGAGACAGAGTACAACAGCAGGCCAAATTAAAGACCCTCATCTCTTTATTTGAACCAGACCCCATGTTTGTATAATAGTTTAATTTGATTAATAGTTTGGCATTGCTTGTGTTGTAAATCCAGTTTGTTCCATAGTTTTACTCCGCATACAGACACACAAAAACGTTTACGAGTGGTTTGAGCTCTCGGCAATAAGAAATATCCAAAGCCTCTCAAGTTATGAGCCTGCACTCGTCCTATAAAAAAACGTTGTAGATTAGGCGGCAATAATTTGTTAAATGCTTTATATAAGATTATTAATGTATTATATTTAACAAGGTCATCAAATTTGAGCAACTTTGATTGCATAAACAGATTATGAGTATGTTCTAAATAACCAACGTTGTGAATGATCCGCACTGAGCTTTTCTGTAATATGATCAGAGGATGAATTGTGTTGTGGTAAGTATTCCCCCATACTTCAACACAGTATGTAAGGTATGGGAGTACCAAGGTGCAGTATAGAGTATGGAGTGCATTTTCATTGAGGTATAGTTTTGCTTTGTTTATAATTGAAATTATTTAAAAAAATGTAATCACAATTGTAAACATGCAACAAAGGATGGCGGTGTAACAATGTCAATTGAATATTCACATTATTTTCTTATTATCTTTTATTAAATACAATATTTTGATATTAAGTGAATAACGTCAGTTGTGCAACATAAATAAACATAAGGAAAAAGTACTGTCGGCTCTGATCTAAATCCTTTGGTTTTTGCCCCTAAAATCCTCTGTGTCCAGTGACTTATTTCCTAAATTTGTAAACAATAACAAAAACAAGATTTTGCAAAGATAGAAAAATATTGTTGTAATCACTGCAGTAAATGGGTTATACTTGTATAGTGCTTTTCTACCTTCAAGGTACTCAAAGCGATTTAACACTATTTCCACATTCACCCATTCACACACTGATGGCGGGAGCTGCCATGCAAGGTGCTAGCCACGACCCATCAGGAGCAAGGGTGAAGTGTCTTGCTCAAGCACACAACGGACATGACGAGGTTGGTAGAAGGTGGGGATCGCACCAGGAACCCTCAGGTTGCTGGCACAGCCACTCACGCCGTCCCCTAGTATCAACCGTATACTGATACTGTACTTGGTAGGAGTGTAAAAATGAATCGGTACTAACTGAAAACCGATTTTAACATTAGAGATATGCGTAGATCGTTTGGCAAGCCTTTAAAGTAGGGCTGCAACTAACGATTAATTTGATAATCGATTAATCTGTCGATTATTACTTCGATTAATCGATTAATAATCGGATAAAAGAGACAAACTACATTTCTATCCTTTCCAGTATTTTATTGAAAAAAAACAGAATACTGGCACCATACTTATTTTGATTATTGTTTCTCAGCTGTTTGTACATGTTGCAGTTTATAAATAAAGGTTTATTAAAAAAAAAAAATTTTTTTTTATTTTTTTTTAGCATAGATCCAACGAATCGATGACTAAATTAATCGGCAACTATTTTTATAATCGATTTTAATCGATTTAATCGATTAGTTGTTGCAGCCCTACTTTAAAGCGATCTATACCTAGTATGGATCGGTCAATGTCCGGTTGGAAAGTCATAAATCGGTTGATCGGAGCTGTGCCACAAAATATGGCCGCTCTAATCTTGCGAAACTTCTGTGATTACGTAGTACAAGAGCAACGTTCTTGTTTACGAATGACGACAGGGCAACATAGCAGACAGCTCTGAAAAAGTTTACGAATAATGCACCCCCGAATGGTGCATTAATTGGTGGTAAATGTATGGATTTTTTTTTTTTATATAGTGTGTTGGATAAAAGTATGGCCATTCGTAAAGTTTGGAAAGCATCGATAAAGTAGCGGCTGCACGACTAATTTGAGCACCCACCCTGGCAAGAAGACCCTTGAGAGCTAGAAAAGCTAATGTTAGCAGATCTACCATCTGGCAAGACTAAGACGCTGATCTGAAAGACTTCCATTTACAACTTAGACACAACTTGATGCATAGTAAGCAGAATAGCACTATGTAAAGTATTTGAGCTTCTACACTGAAGCTGCTGTTTAGTTTATGTGGTGGCACTTAATTATATCTTGCACTTGTGTTACTGCTTTATGCACAGCTTCCTTTTCTCTGTACTTTATTGTTGCTACCTGAGCAAACAACAGTAAATACCTCATCGCTTTTTCAAAAGTGTTTTGTTTACATCTTTTTTTCCTAAAATGTATAGGTTGCAATGCACTGAAGTTGCTCATAATTAATACAGGAACCGCATGTTTTGTATGTGTCTATTAAAAAATAAAGACAATGACATTGTTCTGACCTGATACATGATACATTAAAAAAAATGTCTCCATGCAAGGATTCTATCTGCATCAAATTGTATTACATTGAATCATAATGTTTTAAAACGTATTATTAGTGAATCGTATCGTAACCCATATATCTAGATCAGTGGTTCTTAACATTGTTGGAGGTACCGAACCCCACCAGTTTCATATGCGCATTCACCGAACCCTTCTTTAGTGAAAAATAAAATAGTTTTTTTTTCAAATTCTAGACAAAGTTATATGTTTTTGGTAACACTTTAGTATGGGGAACATATTCTAAGTAACAAAGACTTAATTTAGAGTTATTTGGACACTAGGGGAACGTATTCTAAGTAATAAAGACTTAATTTAGAGTTATTTGGTTAGGGTCAGGGTTAGAGGGTTAAGGTTATAATAAGGCCATGCCGAATAAGGCATTAATAAGTACTTAATAATGACTAATTAAGAGCCAATATGTTCCTAATTCGCATGTTAATAAGCAACTAATTAATGGTGAATATGTTCCCCATACTAAAGTGTTACCATGTTTTGTTTACTGGTGCACAAAATGAAGCGTGCATGAACATCACCTTGTTCAAACAACAAAACCAACACAGTGCATAAACTCACAACAAATTACACACCTGCAAATCAGTCTGACTTCTGCTGTTGCCGTATCCGTAATACGCCGATTGGGAGAAGTTTGTATTTACATGATGAGTCGGGTGTGTCTTGACCTCCGCCGAACCCCTGAGCATAGGTGGATTAATGACCGGGCCCAGGCCCAGGGGGCCAGAGGCCCCAAGGGGCCAGGCCAACTTGGCCCCGCGGCCGCGACCCAAGCAAAACTACTTTTGCAAAAATAATAATCTTAAGCCCCAAGGGGCCAGGCCAACTTGGCCCCGCGGCCATGATCCATAGAGGGTAAGAGGCCCCAAGGGGCCAGGTCAACTTGGCCCCGCGGCCGCGACCCACAGAGGGCCAGAGGCCCCAAGGGGCCAGGCCAACATGGCCCCGCGGCCATGATCCATAGACGGTCAGAGGCCCCAAGGGGCCAGGCCAACTTGGCCCCGCGGCCACGATCCATAGAGGGTCAGAGGCCCCAGGGGGCCAGGTCAACTTGGCCCCGCGGCCACGATCCATAGACGGTCAGAGGCCCCAAGGGGCCAGGCCAACTTGGCCCCGCGGCCACGACCCACAGAAGGCCAGAGGCCCCAAAGGGCCAGGCCAACTTGGCCCCGCGGCCGCGAGCCACAGAAGGCCAGAGGCCCCAAGGGGCCAGGTCAACTTGGCCCCGCGGCCACGATCCATAGAGGGTAAGAGGCCCCAAGGGGCCAGGTCAACTTGGCCCCGCGGCCGCGACCCACAGAGGGCCTGAGGTCCTAAGGGGTCAGGCCAACTTGGCCCCGCGGCCATGATCCATAGAGGGCCAGAGGCCCCGAGGGGTCAGGCCAACTTGGCCCCGATCCATAGAGGGTCAGAGGCCCCAAGGGGCCAGGCCAACTTGGCCCCGCGGCCACGACCCACAGAGGCCCCAAGGGGCCAGGCAAAATTGGCCCCGCGGCCATGATCCACAGAGGGCCAGAGGCTCTCAATCATTATTATCAAAGCTAATTCTCAAATTGGATGGATCACACAACCTCACTCACATATTCTTTATCAATTATTAAAGGTTGTTTCTGAATTTTGATCACAGAACTTAATGCAAATATTCTTGATTGATTGACAAAGCTCATTCTCAAATTTTGATTACACAACCTTACTCTGACAAATTATCATTATCAAAAAGCTCTATCTCGAATTTGGATCACAGAATCTCACTCAAGTATTCTTAGCTGTGCCCCTCCCCCATCAAGTCTTTCATAAACCGGTCTGTTCTTTTAGAATCTCCTCATTTGGTATTTTGAACTCGTGAGAGACTGCTCAAAATTTGGTTTCCTTTCCCTCAGTTCAGACTCAGAGATAATTTGAAATCATTCAACAAGAAGTTTAACGCGCGCACACACACACACACACACACTTGAGTTGAGCATTACTTGGAAATTCTTATATTTTCCATTTTGCTGTTATTATCAGCATCTTCCCATTTTGTCCTTTTCTTTCGAGAAAGTTTACAGTCTGACATTTGTCACTGCTGTCAGTTAATAACTTTTTGGTCTTTGACCCATTTTGTCATTTTCTCGATTCGATCGTCACTGACCACTCTCTCCTGTCTGGCAGACATCGTTGCTGCCATCATAGCTAGCAAGCTGCCTGCAGCGGGTCATCCCTATGTTCCCCGTCCCTATGTTACCCGGGTCCTATGTTCCCCTCTACCGGGGAACTAAGGACCCTTTTTAAAAAAAAGGGTTCTATGTTCCCCGCTGCGGGGAACGTACAACACTTTTTCCAGAAAAGGGTTCTATGTTCCCCGCTGCTTCCAATGCGCGACTAAGTAAGACGCACGCAGACACGCATGACAGAGACGCGTTTAAGTTGTCGAAGGAAGGAAGTTCGCGTTTGAGTTGCTCTATCTGCTGCCGCACGCCCTGTGACAGGTTAGGTTTAGGGATGGTTTTGGTCAGGGCACAATTTCGCCAAAAAAGTGCTCCACAACGCCCTGTGACAGGTTAGGTTTAGGGATAGTTTTGGTCAGGGCACAATTTCGCCAAAAAAAAGTGCTCCACAACGCCCTGTGACAGGTTAGGTTTAGGGATGGTTTTGGTCAGGGCACAATTTCGCAATTTCGCCAGATACAATGCAGGGAACATAGGACCCTTTTTTAGAAAAAGGGTCCTAAGTTCCCCGGTCGCATACAAAGACCCAGGAACAACCGGGGAACATAGGACCCGGGGAACATAGGACCCGGGGAACATAGGCACGCTCCCGCCTGCAGATAGCAACATTTTGGTGTCCTTTGGGAAAATATTTAGAAAGAAGACAAAAGTACACACAGTTGTACAACTATTATCTTTATGATCTTTTTTTTGTTAGTTTCTCTGTTACTGTGTGTGGCCAATTAAGCGACTTTTGGCCATACCTGGCTGGTGACATTTAGCGACTTTCTGGTTGATGTTAATATTAATAATAGCAACAGTTCTCTTCATCTTAATGCAATTTATTGTGTCTGTCTCTCCACATTTTGCCATTAGGTACTTTGAGCTCTTGTTGGTCAGTCACTCTAAGGTACATTGTTGCTGCCATCATAGCTAGCAAGCTGCCTGCAGATAGCGACATTTTGGTGTCCTTTGAGAAATATTAAGAAAGAAGACAAAAGTACAAGACATTGTACGATTACTATCTTTTTAAAATTATTTGTTTCACTGTGTGATTGACCGACTTTGCCGCTAGATTTCGCGTCTTTTGGCCATACCTGGCTAGCGACTAAAAACATCATTTAGCGACTTTTTGGTTGTGAAGATAAGTGGTAAAAGCAGATCTTCCTGTTGGTCTTCCCACATTTTGCCATTTGGTACTTTGCACTCTTCTTGGTCACTCCAAGGCATTTGTCCCTGCCTTCAGCTAGTCACTTGGCTCTTTTGGAATATATTTCACTGTAATTGGCTCTCTCTCTCTCTTTCTCCTCAGTACAAATCAGCCTGTTCCCTTGCCATTCATCACTGACCACTCTGCTCTCCTGTCTGTCAGACATTATTGCTGCTTGCAGATAGCTTGGGGTCCTTAGAGAAAATATCAGAAGAGAAAAGTACACAATTATCTTAATTATCTTTTTTATTCAGTCAGTCCTTCAGTGAGTCCCAGTGTGTTGGCGATTAAGCAACGTTGGCATTCAATTAGCGACTTTTGGCCATACATGGCTGGCGACTCAAAAAACTAGAAAAAAAGTACAAAAAGTTGTACAATTAATATCTTTATTATCCTTAATTCCCCTGAATCCTAGAGTGTGTTGCAATTAAGCAACTTTGCTGCTAGGTTTAGCGACTCTTGTTTTGGGCATACCTGGCTAGCGACTACAAACATTATTCAGCAACTTTTTGGCTGTTAAGATTAACGTTAATAAATTAAATCCTAATACAATTTATTGTGTTGGTCTCGCCATCTTGCTATTAGGTACTTTGAATTCTTGTTGGTCTCTGCTAAGGTATCTGGCTGTTGTCTTTGCCTTCAGTTAGTCACTTGGCTCTGGAATATATTTAACTGTACTTGGCTCTCTCTTTCTCCTCAGTACAAATCAGTCTGTTCCCTTGCCATTTAGACATTTTCTTGATTGGATCATCACTGACCACTCTGCTCTCCTGCTGTCTATCAGACATTGTTGCTCCCATCATAGCTAGCAAGCTGCCTTGGTGTCCTTTGTGAAAATATTTAGATAGAAGACTAAAGTGCACAAAGGTGTACAATTATTATCTTTTCAAAATATTTGTTTCACTGTCAGTGTGATTGACCGACTTTGCCGCTAGATTTCGCGTCTTTTGGCCATACCTGGCTAGCGACTGAAAACATCATTTAGCAACTTTTTGGTTGTGAAGATAAGAGGTAAAAGCAGATCTGCCTGTTGGTCTTTCCACATTTTGCCATTTGGTACTTTGCACTCTTGTTGGTCACTCCAAGGCATTTGTCCCTGCCTTCAGCTAGTCACTTGGCTCTTTTGGAATATATTTCACTGTAATTGTCTCTCTCTCTCTTTCTCCTCAGTACAAATCAGTCTGTTCCCTTGCCATTTAGACATTTTCTTGATTCGATCATCACTGACCACTCTGCTCTCCTGCTGTCTATCAGACGAATCAGTTGATTCTCTGCTCTCAATTGTCTATGCTAGTAAGCTGTTATTCTCTGCTTTGGAGTGTTGATGCTGGGTTGCTAGTTTTCTAAATCACCTCACACACTTGAAGGAAGCAGCACCGATCATAAACACACAAACAAACTCACACACACACACACACACACACACACACACACACACACACACACACACACATAGTTGGTTTATCTGTTGTGATAGGCAAAGAGCCAATGTGCAAAGAAAGAAGGGAAATATGGATCATAAACGTTTAAGTGGAGGAGCTAGAAAAAAAATTCAGCAAGAAAAGAAAAAAAAGGAATCAGTTTTACTTGAGAGTGTTCCAAATATCTCCAGCTTCTTCAGTACAAAGACATCTGCTGAAAGCAATTCTATAAATGCTACTGCAAATTCAGCTAAGGTTAGCAATGCACCTGAGCTAGCATGTAGCTCCCAAGATCCTGAGACCACTACAAGTGTAGACACTGAACCAAATGCTTCTGATGCTTATGATTCAACCAATTCAGCAGTAGCCAGTTGCTCGGATGAATGTGAGGTCACTGCACCTCTGGACAGCATAGAAAATGAGCTGAATCTTTCTTCAACACCATCTACAGTGACAACTCTACCTAGTGATCCCGCTAAATGGGCTGAGACCCTCACTGAGTCAATGAAGGAAGTTCTTATTCAAAGAGGTGCAAAATCATTTCACAACTTCACACTTGCCCAATGGACAACGAGTACAAAGAGAGTGGCTGATGTACTCTCCCTCTACTGGTAATGTTTACTGCTTTGCATGCAAACTGTTTTCCCCAAAAACGCATTCTTTTGTGACAGGCTATTGTGATTGGAAACACTCAGAAAGATTTGGTGAACATGAGCGAAGTGCTGAGCACATAACCTGCATGCAAGCAGTCTTGAACCGCGCCAAAGGTGCCACAGTTGATGCAGACCTGTTCAAACAGTTTCAGGCAGAGAGCAGCTATTGGAGGCAGGTGTTACAAAGAGTTGTTGCAGTCATTAAATTCCTTGCAGAAAGGGGCCTTGCATTTAGGGGTAAAAATGAATCGTTAGGGTCTCCTCTCAATGGGAACTACCTTGGTATTCTGGAGGTCCTGGCTGAATTTGATCCCTTTCTAAAGGATCACATCAGAAAGTTTGGGCAGATGGGTCGAGGTAATACCTCATATCTGTCCTCCACCATTTGTGAGGAATTCATTGAATTGATGGGTGCAAAAACCAAACAGGCTATAGCAGATGAACTGCAAGCAAGCAAATACTACTCTATCATTGTGGATTCAACCCCAGATTTATCTCATGTGGACCAATTGACATTCATATTCCGTTTTGTTAGCAAAGAGGGCAGTGTTGTTGAACGCTTTGTGGGTTTTGAGCCCATTACTAGCCATACAGGTGAAAGTTTGGCTAACTGTGTCATGTCTGTGTTGGAAAATCTAGGGTTAGAGCTGTCAAATTGCAGGGGGCAGGCTTATGATAATGCCAGCAACATGTCAGGGAGGTATAATGGGTTGCAGGCTCACTTAAAGAAAAGCAACCCATTAATACACTATATTCCATGTGCAGCTCACTCTTTGAATTTGGTGGGAGTCAACAGCATTGACAGATGTGGAAATGAAGTCTCTAAGTATTTTGACTTGATTCAGTCTATTTACAACTTCACAACTGCATCCACACACCGATGGGACAGGGTATTTGGCAATTCCAACATAGATCTCACACTTAAAGCTTTATCCAACACGCGTTGGAGTTGCCGTGCAGAATCTACCAAAGCACTGTGGCAGAACTACAGTAAAATAAAAGCAGCACTACAGGTTATTTCCACTGATGACACAGAGAAACGAGACACACGAACTGAAGCTGACAGTCTAGTGCGGAAGCTGGATTCACTTGAGATGGCCTTCATGGCAGGCTTTTGGGACACTGTTCTGTCCAGATTTCAGGCCACAAGTCTGCAACTTCAAAAAGCAGACATGGACCTTGGTACAGCAGTTAGATTGCTGGAATCTCTGCGCACCTTTGTTCTCTCCCAAAGAGATCTATTTGATCATTTTGAGCAGAAAGCCTTAAACATGTTGGGTGGCACCCCATCTTACAGGGCTGAACGGACGAGGAAACGTAAAAAGTTTGCTGATGAATCAGCATCCCCAGATGTTGTGCTTGAGGGAAGGCAACTGTTTCAAATAGAGACATTTATTGCCTCTATTGATCAACTGAGTTCAAGCCTTAATCACCGTCTGGAGGCCTACAAACATCTGAACAATTTGTTCAGTGTCCTTTTCTCTTTGGATACAGAGTCCAATGCTTCAGTCCTTCACAAGGCCAAGATTCTCACTGAATCATACCCATCTGACCTCAATGAAAGTCTTGGACAGGAGCTTATACAGTTCAAATCTTTTATACAGCTCAACAACACTGATGAGGAGAGGACCCCTTCAGGACTGCTCAAAACAATAATACATTTTGGACTACAGCCTACGTTTCCTAATACATACATTGCGCTACAGATTTTTCTCACTCTACCGGTCAGTAACTGTGAGGGAGAACGCTCATTCTCTCTTTTGTCAAGAGTAAAAAATGAGCTGCGCACAAGAATGACTCAGAAAAGATTAAATGCGTTATCTCTAATGGCAATTGAGAGTGAGCTGACAAGAGAGTTGGACTTCAATGATGTGGTGGATGATTTTGCAAAATTGAAAGCACGAAAGAAACCCCTTGCTTAAAGGTGCACTGTGTAAGATTTTTAGGTTATTTCCAGAATTCACCCATTCACTAATGTTAGGCTACCTGTTTTCATGAATACTTACCACCACCATAAAATTCTAAGTATCCATTATGACTTGGAGAATTGCACTTTTGCCATTTCTGGGAAGTGTCACCTGGATTGTGAAGATAGGATTGACTTTAGGCAGAAGCTTGGTGCTTTCTGTGGCAAACTGAACCTCAAGCTTCATTCTCTGCAGCTTTGCATTCTTGTGCAGACTTTCATCCACAAGGAACTTTTCAACTTCCCCACTATCGTGAAGGGGCCATCAAAAGATTTCAGTGTGTCCAGCATGTCTAGTCTCTTACTCTCCTTTCTTTGAGCCATCTCTTGTTTCTCATCTGCCCTACTCTCGAATTTTGCCTTCATGAATTTACTCCAGTTGAGTTCAACCTCCCTTTTTGCTTGTGCTGCTGCCTTGAAACCTCTGAAGCTCCTGGCTCTTCTGTAAAATTATTGACCTATTGACTGCGTTCAGTGTGCCCAACTTCTTCAGTTTGTAGTCCACCTTGCCACATTGTCTCTCCATCCCAATGTTGTGCACAGGGGTGCCATCAATGTTACTAGCCTGTTCACTGACAGGGTCCATTGGGAAGGTCTCCTCATCCATCCTCTGCCTGGCCAGGACAGTCTTCAGATGGGGCAGCATGAGATCTGTCAGCTGCTTCACTTCATCCAAGTATTCGGCAGCCACGTCTGACACTGAGTTCAGGACATGTCCAGTGCCTGTCCAGCCACTATAGCATTCTTGGAAATGGGCTATCTTGACCTGCATGCAGCCCTTGTACCATGAACTGGCCTACACCTTTCTTTGTGGTGCTCTCCGATGCATGTTATCATTTTACCTTTCTCCTTCTCCTCAAGCTTAACCACAAATAGATACAGACTTTGAGCCTCAATTTGCTGCACAGCTGCCGTTATGCCAATGTGTTTTCCTAAGATATTATTTTATTTTTAATGATAGAAGGGAGGAAAAGGGGGCAAAAATCATGTCCGATTTAGTTTTTTGGGTGGGTTGGGGGGTTTATTTCATGATAGCTACCAACTTCCAATACATAATATCTCTCAAATGACCCAATGCACCATCACTGAAGTGGGCGTAATCATTTTCAAAAATGTTTATTTTTAGGCCATTTATCCCCTCCCCCTGTGTCTGTGTGAAACCTGTGCTTGTCAGTGTCTGTGTGGTATACCTAATAGTGTGTGTGCAGTATGTGCACTCTTCTGTACAGTACAGTGTGCATGTCTGTTCACAGTATACAGTATTTCTTGCATAGTGCGTGCGTGTGTGTGCGCCCACATGCGCGGGGGGTTGAGGGGCCAAGACCATGTCAGGCCCAGGGGGCCAAAATTTCTTAATCCGCCCCTGCCCCTGAGGCCGACTCACCGAACCCCTAGGGTTCGATCGAACCCAGGTTAAGAACCACTGTTCTAGTTTCAAGCATGTTTTACTCAATATATGTCATAAAATCTCAGCAACAAGCTGTAATACCTTACTGAGATCATTTAGGACCAAAACACTTAAAACAAGTAAAACACTCTAACACAAAATCTGCTTAGTGAGAAGAATGATCTTCTCAGACAGAAAATAAGCTTATATAAGCTATTTAATCTTACTTGGATTTCAGTTTTTGCAGTGTGCTATGGTGCCGTCTGAGATGTGTTGTATCCGAAATAGCTGCAATCGCCCGTTTCCTTCTCTTGAGGTATTGTGTGATTTCCAAAAGCGCACAAGAAGGAGAAACACGGCCATGTCTGGATGACTCGCCTCCATCTTTCTAGTGGTTGCCGCCGAGTTACCGAACGGGTTGTTATGAATCTGGCTTTGGCGCATACTTTCTGATGTCCTGTGTGGGGCGCTGTCTTTCTGGTGTCACTTCCTCTCCGAACTCAGTTTGTAAACGATCAGTGAGTCCATACAGAGCTAAGAGCTGGAGATTTGAGAAATAGACGGCACACTTACCCGTGTAAAAAATTGTCCGAGGAGGGGAACCTTAAACGGCTGAAACGAGGCTCAGGCTAAAAAATTATTTGTTTAAGGGGTTATCCGGCTTAGTGTAGACATAGCCTAAGGCGCTACCATTAAAAGTCTAAGTCGCGCCCACAGGGGTGACGACAATGGAAGTGGAGCGTGTCTCAAACAGAAGTGAAGCTGGAGAGACAATACGGAACACGGAAATCAGAAATACATTTTTAAAAATCCTGCTGAAAATAAGTTAAGGTTAGGGTTAGTTTTGGGTTTTGGTTAGGGTCCTAACTTCCTGGCAGCCCGGCTAACTTCCGCTCAGTGCTAGCGAACTTCCTGGTAGCCTAGCTAACTTCCGTTTTGTTTTGTGAACTTTCAGCAGCTACTGTAGGTGTTTTTTTTGCTGCTTTGCTTAATAGTGTTTTGCGTTTTTTCAGTTTCATATCATTCTTGTGTTTGGAGCGGTTGACAGCGACAGCGAGAAAACACTTTTATTGACATTATTTAATGTTTGTGTTGTCTTTTCAACTACTGTATTTTTCGGACCGAAAGTCACAGTTTTTTTTAGGGATGTCCGATAATATCGGCCTGCCGATATTATCGGCCGATAAATGCGTTAAAATGTAATATCGGAAATGATCGGTATCGTTTTTTTTATCTGTATTGTTTTTTTTTTAAATTTTTTTTTTTTTTTTTTTATTAAATCAACATAAAAAACACAAAATACATTTACAATTAGTGCACCAACCCACAACCCCCCCCCCCCCCCCCCCCCATTTCTTTCTGTTATCAATATTCTGGTTCCTACATTATACCGGGTATATCAATATATATCAATACAGTCTGCAAGGGATACAGTCCGTAAGCACACATGATTGTGCGTGCTGCTGGTCCACTAATAGTACTAACCTTTAACAGTTAATTTTACTCATTTTCATTAATTACTAGTTTCTATGTAACTGTTTTTATATTGTTTTACTTTCTTTTTTATTCAAGAAAATGTTTTTAATTTAGTTATCTTATTTTATTATTATTTTTTAAAAAGTACCTTATCTTCACCATACATGGTTGTCCAAATTAGGCATAATAATGTGTTAATTCCACGACTGCATATATCGGTTGATATCGGTATCGGTTGATATCGGTATCTGTAATTAAAGAGTTGGACAATATCGGAATATCGGATATCGGCAAAAAGCCATTATCGGACATCCCTAGTTTTTTTCATAGTTTGGCCGGGGGTGCGACTTATACTCAGGAGCGACTTATGTGTGAAATTATTAACACATTTCCGTAAAATATCAAATAATATTATTTAGCTCATTCACGTAAGAGACTAGACGTATAAGATTTTATCGGATTTAGCGATTAGGAGTGACAGATTGTTTGGTAAACGTATAGCATGTTCTATATGTTATAGTTATTTGAATGACTCTTACCATAATATGATACGTTAACATACCAGGCACGTTCTCAGTTGGTTATTTATGCCTCATATAACGTACACTTATTCAGCCTGTTGTTCATTATTCTTTATTTATTTTAAATTGCCTTTCAAATGTCTATTCTTGGTGTTGGCTTTTATCAAATACATTTCCCCCAAAAATGCGACTTATACTCCAGTGCGACTTATATATGTTTTTTCCTTTTTTATTATGCATTTTCGGCAGGTGCGACTTATACTCCGAAAAATACGGTAATTTAAAGTAAATGTGATGTAATGAGACACTTTAAATCAGATAAATTGTCTCTTAATTAGTGTTGCTTTAATGCAGCACTTGTTTCACAACTGTACTAATCTCTGCAATATGTTTTGATATAAGAACTGACAACTAAAAAGCCGTGTTGCAGCGTATCTAATGGAACCCTATGCTAAAGATAGCCGGGGTCGGAGGTGAGAACATTTATTTTTCCACCCGGTACAAGTCATAATATTTGCAACATTGTAAATTAGCAGCTTTTGGGCGCAATGTTGCCAACCTTTGCATCTTGTTTTTACACAGAAATAGATTGCTGACGTTTGTTAAACCCCCAGCACACAAGGTCAGGCCTTAAATCTGTCAGCACGGTCAAACCTTACGCTCGGATGTGAAGCCTTTTAAATTCCACGGACGTGGAATCCACGTTGGACGTGTATCGATTTGTTGAGGTCAGAGGACGACATGTTTATTCACTTCAGAGCGCAAAAGTGTCAATGGTGTCACTTGAACACTTTTATGGAGATTACACACTTCTAGTATGTCATTTAACTCAAAATTTGAAAAACCGTAAACACTTATGTTTCTTTTTGTTGCTGCTTTGTGGATGTGGATGTGTGTATGGCATTAAGTGGCAGACTCATTGTTTGTGTTAGACCAGGGGTCACCAACCTTTTTGAAACCAAGAGCTACTTCTTGGATACTGATTAATGCGAAGGGCTACCACTTTGATACACACTTAAATAAATTGCCAGAAATAGCCAATTTGCTCAATTTACCTTTAACTCTATGTTATTATTAATAATTAATGATATTTACACTTAATTGAACGGTTTAAAAGAGGAGAAAACACGAAAAAAATGACAATTAAATTTTGAAACATAGTTTATCTTCAATTTCGACTCTTTAAAATTCAAAATTCAACCGAAAAAAAGAAGGGAAAAACTAGCTAATTTGAATCTTTTTGAAAAAATAAAAAAAATAATTTATGGAACATCATTAGTAATTTTTCCTGATTAAGATTAATTTTAGAATTTGGATGACATGTTTTAAATAGGTTAAAATCCAATCTACACTTTGTTAGAATATATAACAAATTGGACCAAGCTATATTTCTAACAAAGACAAATCATTATTTCTTCTAGATTTTCCAGAACAAAATTTTTAAAAGAAATTCAAAAGACTTTGAAATAAGATTTAAATTTGATTCTACAGATTTTCTAAATTTGCCAGAATAATATTTTTGAATTTTCATCATAATAAGTTTGAAGAAATATTTCACAAATATTCTTCGTCGAAAAAACTGAAGCTAAAATGAAGAATTGAATTAAAATGTATTTATTATTCTTTACAATAAAAAAAATTAATTTACTTGAACATTGATTTAAATTGTCAGGAAAGAAGAGGAAGGAATTTAAAAGGTAAAAAGGTATATGTGTTTAAAACTCCTAAAATCATTTTTAAGGTTGTATTTTTTCTCTAAAATTGTCTTTCTGAAAGTTATAAAAAGCAAAGTAAAAAAATTAATGAATTTATTCAAACAAGTGAAGACCAAGTCTTTAAAATATTTTCTTGGATTTTCACATTCTATTTGAGTTTTGTCTCTCTTAGAACTAAAAATGTCGAGCAAAGCGAGACCAGCTTGCTAGTAAATAAATAAAATTTAAAAAATAGAGGCAGCTCACTGGTAAGTGCTGCTATTTGAGCTATTTTTAGAACAGGCCAGCGGGCTACTCATCTGGTCCTTACGGGCTACCTTGTGCCCGCGGGCACCGCGTTGGTGACCCCTGTGTTAGACGATGTCCCACAACTGTTTTTCTAGAGCCGGACCGCATGATTTTGCAAAAAATGTGATTCATCATTTTCCTGCTTAGAATTGAGATCGGTATTCATACACAGTACAGAGTTGGGGAAGAGACCTTGCCCCATGTGGAGACGTTCAAGTACCTCGGAGTCTTGTTCAGAGGGAAGAGTGGATCGTGAGATAGACAGGCGGATCGGTGCGGCGTCTTCAGTAATGCGGACGCTGTATCGATCCGTTGTGGTGAAGAAGGAGCTGAGCCGGAAGGCAAAGCTCTCAATTTACCGGTCGATCTACGTTCCCATCCTCACCTATGGTCATGAGCTTTGGGTTATGACCGAAAGGACAAGATCACGGGTCCAAGCGGACGAAATTAGTTTCCTCCGCCGGGTGGCGGGTCTCTCCCTCAGAGATCGGGTGAGAAGCTCTGCCATCCGGGAGGAGCTCAAAGTAAAGCCGCTGCTCCTCCACATGGAGAGGAGCCAGATGAGGTGGTTCGGGCATCTGGTCAGGATGCCACCCGAACGCCCCTCTAGGGTTTTTTTTTAAGGCACGTCCGACCGGTAGGAGGCCACGGGGAAGACCCAGGACACGTTGGGAAGACTATGTCTCCCGGCTGGCCTGGGAACGCCTCGGGATCCCCCGGGAAGAGCTGGACGAAGTGGCTGGGGAGAGCATACTTGCCAACCCTCCCGTTTTTAGCGGGAGACTCCCGGTATTCAGCGCCTCTCCCGACAACCTCCCGGCAGAGATTTTCTCCAGACAAACTCCCGGTATTCAGCCGGAGCTGGAGGCCACGCCCCCTCCAGCTCAATGCGGACCTGAGTGGGCACAGCCTGTTCTCACGTCCGCTTTCCCACAATATAAACAGCTTGCCTGCCCAATGACGTCATAACATCTATGGCTTTTAGAGAGTAGAGTGCACAACTGCGCACACAACAAGGAGACGAAGCAGAAGAACGAGGAAATGACAGCCATGGCGACGCCGTCGAGGAGCAAGATGAAGAAATACGCTTGCAAGTTCCAAAACGAATGGAAACAAGAATTTCAGTTCATCCAGGACAGTTCGAAGGGGAGGGGGTATGTTGCCTGTAAATTTTGTAGAACAGACTTCTCCATTGAACACGGTGGCCGAAATGATATACTCATTCATGAACGGAGAAGTTAAACAGGACAATACTGCCATCTACTGGATAGCCACTGGAACACTGAAATTCAAGTATTT
This sequence comes from Entelurus aequoreus, assembly GCF_033978785.1. Classification (NCBI taxonomy): domain Eukaryota; kingdom Metazoa; phylum Chordata; class Actinopteri; order Syngnathiformes; family Syngnathidae; genus Entelurus; species Entelurus aequoreus. The sequence goes on along the minus strand of NC_084746.1, from coordinate 50,612,778 downwards.
CTTTTATTTATATGTATAATAAATATATATATATAGCTAGAATTCACTGAAAGTCAAGTATTTCATACATAAATATATATATATATATATATATATATATATGAAATATATATGAAATACTTGAGTTGGTGAATTCTAGCTGTAAATAACCACGCCCCCCGCCCCACCTCCCGCTATTGGAGGTCTCAAGGTTGGCAAGTATGGGGGAGAGGGAAGTCCGGGCGTCCCTGCTTAGGCTGCTGCCCCCGCGACCCGACCTCGGATAAGCTGAAGGAAATAATGGATGGATGGATGTCATCATAGTGTTGTTCTGCTTTAAAGAAACTTCCTGTGGTCTTTTTGACGTTCTTCATGGGAGGTCCTGGAAAGATGGGATTTTTCTTTTTTTCTTTTAATAGAAATGATTAGAAAGACCTAAAATATTGCATCGAAACAAGTAGGGATGTCCGATATTGGCTTTTTTGCCGATATTCCGATATTGTCCAACTCTTAATTACCGATACCGATATCAACCGATACCGACATATACAGTTGTGGAATTAACACATTATTATGCCTAATTTGGACAACCAGGTATGGTGAAGATAAGGCCTTTTTAAAAAAAATAAAATAAAATAAGATAAATAAATTACAAACATTTTCTTGAATAAAAAAGAAAGTAAAACAATATAAAAACAGTTACATAGAAACTAGTAATTAATGAAAATGAGTAAAATTAACTGTTAAAGGTTAGTACTATTAGTGGAGCAGCAGCACGCACAATCATGTGTGCTTACGGACTGTATCCCTTGCAGACTGTATTGATATATATTGATATATAATGTAGGAAGCAGAATATTAATAACAGAAAGAAACAACCCTTTTGTGTGAATGAGTGTAAATGGGGGAGGGAGGTTTTTTGGGTTGGTGCACTAATTGTAAGTGTATCTTGTGTTTTTTATATTGATTTTATAAAAAAAAACAAAAAAAACAATACCGATAATTTCTCATATTACATTTTAAAGCATTTATCGGACATTTCTAAAAACAAGTTAAATGCAAGTCAAAAACATGTCACGCTTGCTCACGCCACAATACATTCATGCCATATATAAAGACAAGTTACGAGAAAAAACTCAGTAATTCAATGTGATCGCTCCTCACGCGAGCAGAACCCTGATAGCCAGGGTGAGCTGGCTTTGCTGTCCTGGCCGGCGAGGCTTGCAGCGTGAGTCCTTTTTGTAAAATAGCAGCGTTCGTTGGTGATGCAGAAATCGTGAATATTTGAACATTTGCTTTCATGTTAGTGCTAGGGATGTCCGATAATGGCTTTTTGCCGATATCCGATATCGTCCAACTCTTTAATTACCGATACCGATATCAACCGATATATGCAGTCGTGGAATTAACACATTATTATGCCTAATTTGGACAACCAGGTATGGTGAAGATAAGGTACTTTTTAAAAAAATTAGTAAAATAAGATACATAAATTAAAAACATCTTCTTGAATAAAAAAGAAAGTACAACAATATAAAAACAGTTACATAGAAACTAGTAATGAATGAAAATGAGTAAAATTAACTGTTAAAGGTTAGTACTATTAGTGGAGCAGCAGCACGCACAATCATGTGTGCTTACGGACTGTATCCCTTGCAGACTGTATTGATATATATTGATATATAATGTAGGAAGCAGAATATTAATAACAGAAAGAAACAACCCTTTTGTGTGAATGAGTGTAAATGGGGGGAGGGAGGTTTTTTGGGTTGGTGCACTAATTGCAAGTGTATTTTGTGTTTTTTATGTGGATTTAATAAAAAACAAACAAAAAAAACGATACCGATAATTTCCGATATTACATTTTAACGCATATATCGGACATCTCTAGTTAGTGCTAATCAAAGTAGTTTTGTTTTTGTTTTGTTTTCCTGCAGCTGTTTTACACGTTTGCCTTGTGGGAACGCGGTCAGCGCCCTCAATGAAGTAGCGTTTGCTTTGTGTTTAAATGTTTCATGGCGGTGGTCGGCCACAAATGCAAACAATGCCGCTGTGGTCTTGAGTCTGAGGTCCTTTTTTTTATTTTTTTTTTTAAAGTCCATATAAGACTCACTCAGTCCCACTGTAATGCAGCACTTGACAGCCCGATGCACCATCTTTGTTTCCAGAAGCAATCGCGTGGTCTTGCATGGTCTCCATTAATTCGTGGAAAGCCGTTTTAACCGTATGAATTAATAATGCGCTCGCCAGGGAGTGAATTGACTTCCCTTTTATCGTAAACATACCTTTTAATAATTTATGTTATTTTTTTTGTTTTTTCAAATTGCAAATGAGCACTCTTCCGTCGCCCCTGATGTGCACGGGAGCTGACAGGAAGTAGGAAATGTAAAGTGGAACGTGTGCAGGCAGCAGACTGCGACGACAGCCGCGATGAGTGCTGTTGTCACGCCTCACCTGGCAGACGTCTTTCTCTTACCGTACTTTTGTCCACCAATGACTGACTCCGTTTGGGGGATAAGTCAATTAATGAGCAGCACATACCTACTGTAGGCTTTTGGTCTCACTACACAGCAGCAGCCAAAAGTTTGGAGACACCTCCTCATTAAATAGCATTAGAAAGTGTCTCCAAACTTTTGATGAGTGTAAATGTTGCCATTTTTGATTCAGGTACAGAAAATTGTAAAAAATTAAGAAAAAGTCGTCAGATAATTAAAAAGGTTAAATGTTAGATTGGACATAAAAGGCAAGAGAAAAATGAACATAGAGGATGAAAAAGTGTTAAAAATTGACAAAATTCCGTAACACTGTTACCGTATTTTTCGGAGTATAAGTCGCACCGGCCGAAAATGCATAATAAAGACGGAAAAAAACATATATAAGTCGCATTTTTGGGGGAAATTTATTTGATAAAACCCAACACCAAGAATAGACATTTGAAAGGCAATTTAATGAATAATTAACTGAATAAGTGTACGTTATATGAGGCATAAATAACCAACTGGTATGTTAACGTAACATATTATGGTAAGAGTCATTCAAATAACTATAACATACAGAACATGCTATACGTTTACCAAACAATCTGTCACTCCTAATCGCTAAATCCCATGAAATCTTATACGTCTAGTCTCTTACGTGAATGAGCGAAATAATATTACCGTATTTCCTTGAATTGCCGCCGGGGATATAGTATTCGCCTGCCTAGAATTACAGCCGGGTCAAACTCGTTTCGCAAAATAATTAGCGCATGCTTGGCACTTCCGCCGGGTCAAATATGAGTCATTAAATGACTTCCGCCTCCTGGTGGTAGAGGGCGCTAGTGATCCTTCTTGCGACTGCTGGTACCGCAGAAGACCGGCGCTGCAGAAGAAGACAAGCAGCAAGAGTGAGGAGCCATTGTTTGCTTGCACTTTTAACATGGAGGATTACATATCTAAAATAAAACAGTTTTCTAAACTGGGCTTTCAATCGAAGCAGGAGTTAATACTTAAAGGAAGATCTCCATCGAGACAGAGAGACTTTTAAAACTGAAGAAAGATAAGGAAGACTTCTATAGGAGCTGCGCATGGACTCATTTATACCTAAAGGTAAGACCATAATAACGTTTTTTTTATTACATGTGGTTTTCATGATAAGGTAAGCGCCGGGGTGAGAAGAGGTTTTAAAATAATTAACGCTTGCTTGCCAATCCCGCATGCTTTTGGTAAACGCAGGAGTGAGAAGAGGGTTTTAAATTAATTAGCGCCCCTGCGGCTATTCAAGGAAATACGGTATTTGATATTTTACGGTAATGTGTTAATCATTTCACACATAAGTCGATTCCTGAGTATAAGTCGCACCCCCGGCCAAACTATGAAAAAAACTGCGACTTATAGTCCGAAAAATACGGTAATTGTAATTTATTTTTAAATGAATTAATACTCATGGAAATATTAACAAATGTATTTTTTTTAAAAATATTACCAAAATAAGTAAATGTATTACATGGTCATTTTGGGAATGGACATTCGTCTATTTTGTTTTGCCTTTTGTCTTTTAATTGCCTTGTGGCATTCACATATGTTGTTCTGATTCAGCGAGTCGATAAAAGTTTGGCGACCTTCTTTTCCCACAGTTTTCATTGGATCGTATCAAACGTTCGGCTCAGCCGGGACCCAGTTGCCTGCATTTTTCTTCTTCCCTAGTGTCCCAGATTACCAGAAATTCAAGGTTTTCCAGGACATTTTTCCTATTTAAAATGAATGGGTCATTTTTCAAACTTGCACAATTCCAACATTTCTCACCAGATTCTAACCGTTCCACCGTCTACACACACACACACACACACACACACACACACACACACACACACACACACACACACACACACACACACACACACACACACACAACCTATATACAGTTGCGATCAAAAGTTGACATACACTTGTAAAGAACATAATGTCATGGCTGTCTTGAGTTTCCAATACTTTCTACAACTCTTATTTTTTTGTGATGTAGTGATTGGAGCTCATACTTGTTGCTCACAAAAAACGTTCATGAAGTTTGGTTCTTTTATGAATTTATTATGGGTCTACTGAAAATGTGACCAAATCTGCTGGGTCAAAAGTATACATACAGCTAAGGGTGTAACGGTACACAAAAATTTCGGTTCGGTACGTACCTCGGTTTAGATGTCACGGCTCGGTTCATTTTCGGTACAGTAAGAAAACAACAAAATATACATTTTCTGGTTATTTATTTACCAAAATTTGTAAACAATGGCTTTATCCTTTTAACATTGCTTTAAAATAGCTCTGTGTGTGATGGATGTGAGCCACCACTAGGCTGATCAGTGCAACAGCAGGCAGTCATGAATGCTAAGCATAACAATAACATACACTACTGTTCAAAAGTTTGGGGTCACATTGAAATGTCCTTATTTTTGAAGGAAAAGCACTGTACTTTTCAATGAAGATAACTTTAAACTAGTCTTAACTTGAAAGAAATACACTCTATACATTGCTAATGTGGTAAATGACTATTCTAGCTGCAAATGTCTGCTTTTTGGTGCAATATCTACATAGGTGTATAGAGGCCCATTTCCAGCAACTATCACTCCAGTGTTCGAATGGTACAATGTGTTTGCTCATTGGCTCAGAAGGCTAATTGATGATTAGAAAACCCTTGTGCAATCATGTTCACACATCTGAAAACAGTTTGACCTTCCTTTGAGCAGATTGAGTTTCTGGAGCATCACATTTGTGGGGTCAATTAAACGCTCCAAATGGCCAGAAAAAGAGAACTTTCATCTGAAACTCGACAGTCTATTCTTGTTCTTAGAAATGAAGGCTATTCCACAAAATTGTTTGGGTGACCCCAAACGTTTGAACGGTAGTGTACATATACACACAGGGTCGATTGCCAGGGTTAATGCAGTCAACATATATAAAATAAAAACTAAATAAGATAAGGCTCATAATTGGTTTCTTAACAAAACCTTTCTACATATAAAGTGCAACATTTCCACATATAAAGTGCAACATTAACCTGCTTCAAGTTGTTGCTCAGATTAAATAAAATGACAAAACTTTCCTTCTACATACAAAAAGTGCAACATTAAACATTCAACTCAGCCTCAGATTAACTTTTCTCCCCCCAACCCGCCCCCCCCCCCCCCCCCCAACCCCGGCCTTTAATCCTGGTGACTTTCACTCAATTTTCATGTTTTTTGCCAGAAAAATCAGTTTATCCACATTGTCTGCAGAAAGAGCAGACCTGCTTGCAGTTAAAATGTCTCCAGCTGTGGAAAATACCCTTTGGCTGGGCACGGAGGTAGCGGGTATGGCGAGGTAGTGCCTGGCTAACTCGGCAGTAAGAGGATACATGGGCTCATTGTTCTTCCACCATAGAAGTGGGTCAAAATCTAGTTTTTAATGCAATATGGTCTTAAATCTGCTGCTATAAAAACACCAACGGCATTTGTTATTGCTTTAGCCCTGCCTGACTCGCCGAGGAGAAGCTGCTTGAATGCGGTTGGGGAGCTGTGTTTGTTCGTCGTTCTCTTCGTTGAAGCGATGTTATCCAATGTTCCCAAACGGGAGATCTTCACGAGGCAGGAGGGTCTTCCAGCTCTGGCTTTTGCATGTTGTCGTAGCCCGGTCGTTGCTAGCATGCCGTGTGTTGTGCCTCAGTGTGCATTGTTTACACAACGGGCAGTGCGCTACTTAATATGTCCGTGTGGAAACTCGTTCGGTACAGCTCCGAAACGAACCCCCCGTACCGAAACGGTTCAATACAAATACACGTACCGTTACACCCTTACATACAGCAATGTTAATATTTGGTTATATGTCCCTTGGCAAGTTTCACTGCAATAAGGCGATTTTGTTAGCCATCCACAAGCTTCTGGCAAGCTTCTGCTTGAATTTTTGACCACTCCTTTTGACAAAATTGGTGCAGTTCAGCTAAATTTGTTGGTTTTCTGACATGGACTTGTTTCTTCAGCATTGTCCACACGTTTAAGTCAGGACTTTGGGAAGGCCATTCTAAAACCTTCATTCTAGCCTGATTTAACCATTCTTTTACCACTTTTGACGTGTGTTTGGGGTCATTGTCCTGTTGGAACACCCAACTGCGCCCAAGACCCAACCTCCGGGCTGATGAGTGGAATATGTTGAAGGTGGAATGGTTTGAATAGGTTGAAAAATGTAGGAATTGTGGAAGTGTGAAAAATGGATAATTCATTTGGAATGGGGAAAATGTCCCTAAAAACTGAGAATTTTTGGAAATCCGGGATTTTTTTTTTTACAGTTTTTGAAAGGGATCACATAATTCTTGAACAGGCTGAATATTTTGAAGTTGGAACGGTTTGAGTGGGAGTTGTGGAACTTTGAAAAATGTCCCATTCTTTTCAATGGGAATTTCATGGAAATTTGGGGATTTCGGGAGAAGAGGGAATTTTTGGTAAAATGCAAACAAATTTGAATGTTCTGAATGAGTTGAAATGGTTGGTGATTTTTCAAATCGGTCGAGAAATGTTGACGTAGTAACATTTTTAATTGAGAAATGGTATTAAGGAACTCCTGGAGTTTCGGGAAAACCAGGATTTTTTCCAGTTCGAAAAACTTAGTTTTTTGTCCTGATTAAGAGGAAGGTTTTGACGGTGGAACGGTTGAATTGGGTTGAAAAATGTGGAAGGAGTAGTCGCCAGAAAAAAGGGTCAAAAAAGGGAATTCTGGGAATTAATGGAATTTTTTTTTTAACTTGAAAAAAATGATAGTTTCAATGTCCAGGATGAGTGGAATATGTTGAAGGTGGAATGGTTTGAATAGGTTGAAAAATGTAGGAATTGTGAAAGTGTGAAAAATGGATAATTCATTTGGAATGGGGAAAATGTCCCTAAAAACTGAGAATTCTTGGAAATCCTGGATTTTTTTTTTTACAGTTTTTGAAAGGGATCACATAATTCTTGAACAGGCTGAATATTTTGAAGTTGGAACGGTTTGAGTGGGAGTTGTGGAACTTTGAAAAATGTCCCATTCTTTTCAATGGGAATTTCATGGAAATTTCGGGAAAAGAGGGAATTTTTGGGAAAATGCAAACAAATTTGAATGTTCTGAATGAGTTGAAATGGTTGGGGATTTTTGAAATCGGTCGAGAAATGTTGAAGTAGTAACATTTTTAATTGAGAAATGGTATTAAGGAACTCCTGGAATTTTGGGAAAACCGGGATTTTTTCCGGTTTGAAAAACTTAGTTTTTTGTCCTGATTAAGAGGAAGGTTTTGACGGTGGAATGGTTAAATTGGGTTGAAAAATGTGGAAGGAGTAGTCCCCAGAAAAAAAGGGTCAAAAAAGGGAATTCTGGGAATTAATGGAATTTTTTTTTTTACTTGAAAAAAAGGATAGTTTCAATGTCCAGGATGAGTGGAATATGTTGAAGGTGGAATGGTTTGAATAGGTTGAAAAATGTAGGAATTGTGGAAGTGTGAAAATTTGATAATTCATTTGGAATGGGGAAAATGTCCCTAAAAACTGAGAATTTTTGGAAATCCGGGATTTTTTATTTTTTTTTACCGTTTTTGAAAGGGATCACATAATTCTTGAACAGGCTGAATATTTTGAAGTTGGAACGGTTTGAGTGGGAGTTGTGGAACTTTGAAAAATGTCCCATTCTTTTCAATGGGAATTTCATGGAAATTTGGGGATTTCGGGAGAAGAGGGAATTTTTGGTAAAATGCAAACAAATTTGAATGTTCTGAATGAGTTGAAATGGTTGGTAATTTTTCAAATCGGTCGAGAAATGTTGAAGTAGTAACATTTTTAATTGAGAAATGGTATTAAGGAACTCCTGGAGTTTCGGGAAAACTGGGATTTTTTCCAGTTTGAAAAACTTAGTTTTTTGTCCTGATTAAGAGGAAGGTTTTGACGGTGGAACGGTTGAATTGGGTTGAAAAATGTGGAAGGAGTAGTCGCCAGAAAAAAGGGTCAAAAAAGGGAATTCTGGGAATTACTGGAATTGGTTTTTTTTTACTTGAAAAAAATGATAGTTTCAATGTCCAGGATGAGTGGAATATGTTGAATGGGTTGAATCGGTTGAAAAATGTGGAAATGGTGGAAGTTTGAAAGATGGCCAATTCATTTTGAATGGGAAATATGTCCCGGGAAATCTGGGATTCTGGGAAATCTGGGAATTTTGGGAATTCGTCAAGGGATTATGGAATGGATTAAGTAAAGAAGTTAAACATTGTACTGGTATGATCCAGTTTAAGAGGTTGTTCAAAATAATAGTGCTTACAAAGTACAAAGAAGAAGAATTATGAGAAATACTTTCAACCTTATTGAAAATAAGATATTCTTTATCTCAGTATGTTAACGACTGAATTAATTAATTACATATTACAAAACTGTTGTGTATACTAATTCACACATGTTTTATTATATAAAAAGATCAGTAAATGATTCTATATATTTGTAAACGCTCTGAAGTGGGAAAGGGGTAGGATTAAATAAGCTTTGCTTCTTCCTACTCCTTTTCGGACATGATGTAAAGTGAAATGATATGAAACTGTGTGATGTATTGTACTGTAAGTGTGTTCATGTTCGAAATAAACTAAAGAAAGAAGGGAAAGCCCGTGATTGGAATGGTTTGAATCGGATGGTAGAGCGCGCCAAAATCTGAAGAAGAAGAAGTTGAATCAATCAATCAATCAATCAATCAATGTTTAATTATATAGCCCTAAATCACAAGTGTCTCAAAGGGCTGTACAAGCCACAACGACATCCTCGGTACAGAGCCCACATACGGGCAAGGAAAAACTCACCCCAGTGGGACGTCAATGTGAATGACTATGAGAAACCTTGGAGAGGACCGCATATGTGGGTAACCCCCCCCCCCCTCTAGGGGAGACCGAAAGCAATGGATGTCGAGTGGGTCTGACATAATATTGTGAAAGTCCAGTCCACAGTGGATCCAACACATCAGCGAAAGTCCAGTCCATAGTGGGGCCAGCAGGAACCATCCCGATTAAAAAATAGATGAATTTTGGTGTAGAAAACCATATTAATTAATAATTAATATTAATTAACGTTTCTGTGCGACCCGGTAGCAAATGCGTCACGGACCGGTACCGGTCCCCGGACCGGTGGTTGGGGACCACTGATGTAGACTACAAGGAATATTTTTTAATGCAGAAAAAAATCATGATCCTAATCTTTAAATGGCTTTTGTGAAATTCTTACTAATAAGAAAATAAACTAGGATCCCAATTTGGTTTAACCAGAAGTGTCAAAAAGAAAAGCACACCTGGGGCCGTACTTATCAAGCTTCTTAGAATTACTCCTAAGAAGTCTGCTAAGAGTTGACTTAAGAGTAAATAAATTCTTCGCTGAAAGCTGCACTTAAAAGTTAGTTATCAAGCGTCTTACTCACACTTTCAGCGAAGTGTAGGACTGAATCTTAAGTGTCACACTCAGAGCTGAATTACGACATTACTATGTGCCGTAAACGCAATTTTAGGTGACGTCATTTCTGTGTCCATAGAAATGACCAATCACGGAAGGGAATCCGTTGTCTAAGAATAAAGAAATATCTTGGAAATATTTAAGTGGACAATGGGAGTGTATATTTTGACAATAAACTACAAAATAATACAAAACAAACTAGTCCCTGCCGACACTCACGCTACCGCTCCCTCTCTTCTCTCGCCCACACACTCACTGACGTCACTCACCTCACGGCCACACACATACGCTACTCTCATAACATTTTCTTTCCAATTCATTAATTAGGCAACTAATTTGAAACTGGTGTGTGTGGCTCTATATATACTAGCCCACTGTAGACACATGCAGAAATCAACAAGGAATCGAAAAGTATTAAATCTGTGACAAAAATAATATCCGGTCTGTCTAAACGATACCGTTTGATCAGCTGCTCGTCATCAAAAAAAAAAAAACATTGTTCCGTTCCCTGAACGTTGGCGCACGTCTCTCTCGCCTCAGTGCCATCCCCTGCTGGCAACTCCTAACCACTTAAGACACCTCTGAAGGTCTCTTAAATATCGTGGAGAGTAGGAGTGATTCTTAGACTTAAGAACGTTGATAAAAAGCTTTTATTCTTAAGTTTGAGAGTAGGACTAAATTTCGCAAATTCTCAGGACTTACCGGTAAGTGTAAAATGGCACTCTAAGAAGCTTGATAAGTACGGCCCCAGATCTGCACCAAAATTAAGGGTTTGTTGACTAATGAGGTTAGTTTACCTTCTAACAATCAATTGGTAACGCAAACATTGCTCTTTGGCGGATGCAAACATGACTAAACGTGGAGCGTTTGTGGCCAAAGATAAAAGTTGGGCCTCTTGAGTGACGACAGAGTGCAGCAGATGTTATCTGGGACTCAAACCACCTGCTACTCCCTTCCCTTTCGCAACACGCCGACTGCTCATCCAAGTTCAAATGGTGCAGGAAACAACTGCTGATGTCACGTAGTCACTCTGTTTTTTTTTTGTTTTGTTTTTTCACAACCTCCTTCCCTGACATGCATCTGACAGCACCTCTATTGAAAAGCCGCCAGCAGGGCCTTGTGTACTCAACAGCACCCAAACAGGAGCAGTTCTGACTGCCGCACGCACACTTTTTCTCAGTTTGCATCAACAGCTGTTTATTGGAAGTAAGGCATACAAAAATGCCTTTTGGGGCTTTTTGTTATGTTCTGTGTTAACTCACAAACGCTTGAACTCATCACTTCGTAGGAAGACTTTTCGAAGTGTTAAACAAACAGACGCAAAATTCGTAAATCGACACCTCAACATTTAAAATGTTCTTTACTCATGTTGACAAGCATTGGAATTAATGTTTGTCAGTCCATATTAACATGAAGTAGACAGGACTGTACCATTTGCTTTCTGTGTGGCAGGGAGCTCAATGCTTTTTCAACTAAAAGTGAAAAATAATTTTAATTTGGATTTATCATCCAAATTTAAAAGGGCCCTATCATGAAAAAAACATTTTTTCTTACCTATTGGTACCTGCTGTTGTGCATTTGGGATCTGTATAAGACCCGAAAATTAAAAATCAAACCAAGGAGGCATGGCGGAGATATTTATAAAACAATCTTCATACTTCCTCCCAATGAGCCATTTGGAATTTGCCCTATTGCTTGTTGAGTTGAGTTTGAGTTTATTTCGAACATGCAAGCATACAACATGATACATCACAATTTCCAGTTTGTCTTTTCAACATGTTCGAAAAGGAGTAGGAAGAAGCCGAGCTTATTTAATCCTACCTACCGTATTTCCTTGAATTGGCGCCGGGAATATGGTATTCGCATGCCTCGAATGACAGCCGGGTCAAACTCGTTTCGCAAAATAATTAGCGATGCTTGGCACTTCCGCCGGGTCAAACATGAGTCATTAAATGACTCCCGCCTCCTGGTGGTAGAGGGCGCTAGTGATCCTTCTTGCGACTGCTGGTACTGCAGAAGAAGACAACAGCAGCAATAGTGCGCAGCCATTTATTTTACCATGGAGGATTACATATCTAAAATAAAACAGTTTTCTAAACTGGACTTTCAATCGAAGCAGGAGGTAATACTTAAAAGGAAGATCTCCATCGAGACAGAGAGACTTTTAAAACTGAAGAAAGATAAGGAAGACTTCTATATCGATGCTTTTCTTCAAAAGGAGCTGGCATGGACTCATTTATACCTAAAGGTAAGACCATAATAACGTTTTTTATTATTAAATGTGCTTTTCATGATAAGGTAAGCGCCGGAGTGAGAAGAGGTTTTAAAATAATTACCGCATGCATGGCAATCCCGCCTGCTTTTGGTAAACGCAGGGGTGAGAAGAGGTTTTAAATTAATTAGCGCCCCTGCGGCTATTCAAGGAAATACGGTATTTTCTTTTACATAACAGTTGCTAAAACTTTTGTTCACTTCCTGTTCTCAATTTATTCACAATATACTCCATAAGTAATCACAATAAAATTAAATAAATAAATAATAATTGGTGAAGTAAGTTATATTTCATATGATGAGATGAGTAAGATTAGTTTGAGAATGAATGAATGGATGAATGAAATAAATTCAGAATGTTTATCATGGTTCTTCTTCTTTGTACTTTGTAAACACTTTAAGTTTGAAGAGGTTCTTGAAGTGGATCATATTAGTACATTGTTTGATTGCTTTGCTTCATCCATTCCATCATTTAATTCCACATACTGATATACTGAAGGTCTTAAAGGCCTACTGAAATGACATTTTCTTATTTAAACGGGGATAGCAGATCCATTCTATGTGTCATACTTGATCATTTCGCGATATTGCCATATTTTTGCTGAAAGGATTTAGTAGAGAACATCGACGATAAAGTTCGCAACTTTTGGTCGCTGCTAAAAAAGCCTTGCCTGTACCGGAAGTAGCGTGACGTCACACGTTGTGGAGCTCCTCACATCTGCACATTGTTTACAATCATGGCCACCAGCAGCGAGAGCGATTCGGACCGAGAAAGCGATGATTACCCCATTAATTTGAGCGAGGATGAAAGATTTGTGGATGAGGAAAGTGAGAGTGAAGGATTAGAGGGCAGTGGAAGCGATTCAGATAGGGAAGATGCTGTGAGAGGCGGGTGGGACCTGATATTCAGCTGGGAATGACTAAAACAGTAAATAAACACAAGACATATATATACTCTATTAGCCACAACACAACCAGGCTTATATTTAATATGCCACAAATTAGTCCGCATAACAAACACCTCCCCCCTCCCGTCCTTACAACCCACCAATACAACTCAAATGTAGTGGATTGTCCGAAGCTTAAGCAAGCAACAAAAGTAGTTTAGTACAACAAATTTATTTACCCATTATCAGAAGTGCAGGTTGAATTAAGTTGTCCGTGCAAGCAGACACAATGTACTCCAGAGCACACAAGACACACACCAGCCAAAATCACCCCCGAGTTCCGGTCTTCTGCCATTCATTTATATGTCTGTTGTGCGTCATCGTTCCTTATCAAATGCGTCAATGTCTTGTTTTGCTTTTCCTATCTGTTCCATAACAACTCGAATTCTGTAGACAGGTTGGCACGACTCAATATTCACTTTTGTCCCACAACTGGTCCATTCAATGGCACAAAATACAAGAGTATTGAAAATGAGCGGACATTCTTAAAAGACAAGAAATATAGGTCAAAAGGTCAGAAATTCTACTACATACCCTCCTTCCAGGGTCTTAAGACCCTGGACCAAAACAATTTCTGATATAGACCACTAACTTAAATCTCTACCGCAGATAGAGGCAAAAACCTCAATGTTTTTATACGAGGCAAAAATTCCGTCCATGACCCTCCTTCAGAGCGATCGCTGTTACCAGCCTGCAGTAAAACCATCTCACAGAACACAATTAGTGGCCTACCCTTTGATTTAGTAAAGGAAAAACAAATACTTTGATCATGAACATCATTGAACATAAATAGATGAATGTATATAGACTTATGACTGTAAGACATTTTCAAAAATATTTTTCCCGGCATTTGCAATGAATGTAGTTACCAATATTGTTAATTATCAATTGATTTTGAACACACAACTGAATTTCGTATGAGTCCATGTTCGATTAGTGCTCGTATAGATGGCTCGGTGGTGCCTCAGGCTGGTGGCCTGCCGACACCTCGTTGGGCTTTTGGCTGCCCTGGTGAAGAAAGAGATCCACTCAAACAGTCTGTCTCTGTCTCTTCTTGGGGTGTGCTTCAGTCCATTGGGCAGACTGTTCAGTGGCATGTGCGTGCTGGCCGAAATTGGGGAAAACTCAGGTAGAGTTGGAGCTGTGGGGGCTTTGGGGAAGGCTGGGGCAGAGTATGGGGCGTGGGGCTTTGGTCCAGGCCCTCGGCTTGCTTCAGGCCTCCTCGCTGCTTCGGCACTCCCGACACTTCTTTCCACAGCTGCTGGAGTCCCGGTGGACACATTGGCTGGCAACCTTAGTTGTTCTCGTCATCGCTGGCAAGGTGTTGTCTCTCCTCTCGGTTCCTTCCAGTCAGGTATCGGGTGTTGGTCCTGGATCGGCTTTGACCGTGCCCCTCTTAGCGAGTGCAAGGGAATCTGGAGTGGCTGCTTTCATCCTCAAATCTGCACAGAGGAACTGGCACACAAATTCTACATTTTGCAAACTTACCATTTTGGTCTCATGGTCTTTCCACCTTCCTAGGAAGCTGCTGGTCCTGAGAAGTGCTGATCTTGTGACTGAAGAAGATTAACCTGTTTTCTTAAAATAGGTGCCGTTGTTTGACCTAATCTTTTTGGGGAAACCATGTCGGGATATTAGATCATTCACAAAACATTTAATTACTGAATTGGCATCCTCCTTTGAGGTTGGGGTTGCTTTCGCCAACCACTGCAATTGTCAATCTAAATCATTACGTTCCTTTATCCTTGTACCGGATTGATCATATCGATTAAATAAAACCTCAACACGCTCAAACTTGACCCAATCCAAACTCACCTCCCCCCTCTGTCCCTCTCACAGGGACAGTGTTAGTCGTAGTAATAGTAATAGTAGTAGTAGTAGTAGTATTAGTAGTTTCAGAAACATCCAAGAAAAAGAAAAGACAGCTGATAGTCAAGTGCAGCAAGAACAGAGGCGGAGGACAGGTCATGTTTGAGGTCACTGTTCGCTTTTGCAATAGTACTTTGATATTTTACAACACCTAGTGAATTATTGTGGCCACAACAATTCACTAAATAGTTGTATTTAATTTAGTCTATCTATGATGGGACAATGCACAGAAACATTAAGTTCAGAAACAGATATGTTCTGTACCAGATTATATCTAAATAGCTACTTTCCATCTGTAGTCCCTGGCTACCTAAATTAAGGGGATCCACAAATCAAGCAATAAAATTATGACACTAATTAATCATAATAAATATATACATTCATAATAATCAATAATTAATCAAAAATAATCATACTGTAGCATGTATTCAATTATAAGAAAAGTCACCAAATGCCCCTTCATGGACACATACTTACCATACAATACAACCACACCTTATTTACATCATCACACAAAGACCATAAATGCTCTTGTTCCCATCTGTCCTCATTCGTAAAAATAACCAAGATTTTAACAGCCATACCTCAAAATTTACAACAAAAATGCTCTCATGGATAAATATAATACTCATTAAATTGATGTGTCAACATAATGCCCCTCTTAGTGACCGTGTGAGCAGCCTTGATTGCTCCAAAGCCACTTTTTAATTTCAAATTTTCTATTCCTTTTGTTATAACGTGGAGAAGGCTAATTGGTCTGTACATGTTCTGGTCTTCTTTATTTCCTGCTTTATGGATTTAATCATAGTAGCAGTTTCTCCACGTGGTAGGGAAAGTGTTTTCCGTTATTGATTTATTTATCAATCGTTGTTATACGAGCAATAATACAATCCTTATATGTTTTTAGGAAGATAGTGTCCAACCCATATATATATATCTAGATCGTGAGTCTGATAATGCAGTGAAGATTTTGTTTAACTTTGTTTCATTTGTTACTTCTAAAATTAGTCCATCCTGAATAAATGACAATTATTTGCACTGATTTTGAGGGATTTTTATTCAGGGTTTGTACAGACTGGATGAAATGTTCATTGAAATTATTACTTATGTCCAGACTGTCTGCGATAGTAGCGCCATTGATATTTAATGTTATAGTGTTGTTTCTTGTTTGCTCTCTTCCCGTAAGTTTGTATCTGGTTTTCCATAACTCTCTATTGTTCCCTTTTGCAGCTTTGATTAATTCTAAATGAAAGTCAGCCTTAGACTTCCGCATAAACATTGTTACCTTGTTCTTCCAAACTTTTAAAACATACGATCTGTATTTAGACCTGTTATAATTGCTCTTTTGAGAGCTGAGTCCCGATGTCTTTATTAGAATCCAAATTGTTTTATTAATCCAATGGTATTTTTATTTTAGCACTCTTCTTTCTGGTTTTGTATTCGTGTATTTACAGATGATCTCTTTAATTTTTGTCATCCAATTGTAATTCTAGTAGGGCTGCTTATCCTTTGTATCATATAGAAGCCGTTTATAATATCCTTAAGTTTCTTTCTACGCGTCTTATTTAACCAGTCCAGATTAACGTCCTCCATGACGTTACTTCTTTCATACTATGCTGTTTGAGGATGTCTGAAAATGAATCAAGAAAAATGTCTTTAGCTGTGGTCGGTCGGTATACTACAATTACCTTGAAATACATTTCTGAGGAACATGTGATTTTAATTTCAACATACTCAAATTGATCTACTTTTAATGTTTTCCCTTTCATAAATCATAATTCCTCCCCCCTTTGTCACTCGATCTGTCTTTTCTGTAATCTTGTCCCCCGGGACATTAATTAGAACGAAAGGTGTTGTGGGTTTTAACCATGTCTCTGATAGACAAGGTAATCCGGATTAGAGTCTGACAGTAACTGCTGGATTTGTTCAGTATGTTTCCTGTGGTAGAAAGTTTAATAATGCGGACACGTTTGTTACTGAATACTTTCTACAGACTTCTGTCTCTCTGCGACTTTGTGTATGTAATAAGCAACTATAATTTTTTGATATGCTTAAATTTTATTTTAGCTCAGCTGTTGTGTAGCTGCTAGCTCTTTGTAGCCTACAGCAGAAATGTCCAAATTGCAACCAATAGCTATGTTTTTAACAGACAACCGAAATAATTGATTTGCGTATCGGTTCAATCAGCGGCAGCTACGCCCTGTTTTATCATTTGACCTAAAAATTGTTTGTTTCGTAGGCAGGACAGAGGGAACAATGTGGGTCATTAGTTGTCCATCTTATACCATTCTAATTGTTTTAAGGATAGTTCACATGAGCGGCCATACCTTGAGTCCTACCATATATAAGAGTCAAAAGGCTCCTATTATGAGTCGTCTAATTGGTGATCATACACTTTGGCGGTTTGGGTGGCAGGACACACGGACGCACCTCAGTCAGCTAGTGCTAGGACAGTTGGAGCAGTCCCCGTCTTCCACTCGTTCCTGGGAGGCGTCCCTATTAGTTGTCCTCTGATGTCGTGCTGTCAGGCAACATCAGGAATTTCCTTCTGTGCGGTATTGAATTGTCAGGGCACAGTTCGTAAGCAGGTCATTACAAGGTGTGTGCAGGTTGACCACAAAGGAATGCTTCAAAGATTGTGTTGAACATTGTCCGTTGACACTTATGTCCAGCAGGGGTCTGTTTGTATCCTGCTGTTCGTCCTGCTGTCACACCTGTATTTTTTGTGAGCATGTTCTGGCTACAACTTTGGAGCTTGTCTTGTTCAGAGAAGCTGGCAGTCCCCCGGCTGCACATCCTTTCCACCCTCGCTTGACCTAGCACAACCGTGGCTACCACCCAAGTCCGTCTGAATGGTTTTACGTTTTGTTGAGGTTTTTTCCTCCAGAATTTGGAACTCAAAACATGTACACCCATCGTTTTCATATCCTCTCGGTTAGTTCAATTTTGCATATCACGTTTTTTTTTTTAAATTACAGTCTTAACTATCCCATTAATTGCTAATCAATAACCTTAATTCAAAGATTATACGTACTACTTCATGTGTATTTAAGTACCCTTTTAATTCACTTAAAGATTATGTATAAGTTAATTTAAACTATCATTTGTCTATCAGTAGGCGCGAGCAAGCTGTCATGCTTGCACTCTGACCTCCCGCTGTGCGTGATACTCTCCAAAACAAAGGAATGTTTTTATTCACGTTTCTCCTTATCTTTCAGCTAAATCTTTTAATCTTTTAACTTTTAACGTCCGCACTGTGTTTATTTTTATTGTCTGCATTTTAATTTTGCTTTTATTTTCTTTCATTTCCCTTTGTTGTCTGTGAAGCACTTTGAGTCTTGTCCTTGCCTTGTCTGTCTCCGACTGGTTATCTAACCTATTCACAACAAACATACAAGGCCATGCTCTAAGCGCCAGCCCTAATCACACTTCTCCTCTTTTTTTTTTTTTTTTTTTTTTTTTTTTTTTTTTTTTTTTTTTTAACTTTACATATCGGCTCTTATTCTAATTATTAATGTAGGCTGTTATTTGTAATTATTATTCAACACTAGTCACAGCAAACAGTTGTAAAGTTATAGTTATTCGCATTATACTCTCAAAATCTATAGCTAACTGAAAGCTGTTGAGATTTGGTTTGCCTCCTTCATCTCAGTGGCCTAGTGGTTAGAGTGTCCGCCCTGAGATCGGCAGGTCGCAAGTTCAAAACCCCGGTCGAGTCACACCAAAGACTACAAAAAATTTGGGAGCCAAATCACCAAACATGATTCCCCCACCTCCCAGGGGCAATCACGGGGGATGGGCCAAATGCAGAGGACAAATTCCACCACACCCAGTGTGTGTGTGACAATCACTGGCACCCCAACTTTAATTCTAACTTTATTCTGTCATGCCATTATCCTCTTCTAGCTCAACATCCAGAAGTATGGTGTACTGAAATGTGTAAATAAAAATATAAATTACTCCAAACTAAAATGTCAGACTGCACTTTAAAGTTACTTTTATTAAATTAATTTCAAAACTAACCACCACCACAGCAGACATCTTCCTCAATCCTATCCCAATACTCCCATAAATTAGAAAGGTATTTCACAACAGTGGTTAAGTAGTTATTTTAAGTAATAGATCTCAATATGTAGTAATTAATAAGACTAAATTTGCCCTAGTGTGTGAATGTTGTCTGTCTATCTATCTGTGTTGGCCCTTTGATGAGGTGGCGACCTGCCCAGGGTGCAAAGTCAAATTGTGAAACAAAAATTAAAGTTAAATCAAGTGGAAATTGACAGAGTATATGAACTACATTCTTGAGAATAGTAATTGATCATTAATATGTTGGAAGCCACATATTGAACATATTAAAGAAAAATATCCAAATCCATTGCTATTCGGTATAAAGTTAAACACATGCTGAATAAGAAATGTCTGCACATGTTATATTATTCATTTATTTTTCCATATGTAATATTGTTTTGAAGTTTGGGGAAATGTTTATAGAAGAATTATAGACCCAATACTTAAACTTAAAAGGCTCATTTCAATATTACACAAAGCATTATTATTATGATCATATCAATCCATTTTTTAAGTCATAATGTGTTAAATGTTCAGATAATTTAATTTTAAAACAATGGCAATTATGTTTCCAAGTAAAGAACAGCCTTCCAGTTTGTATTCTTAGCTTGTTTACATTATGAGGAGAAAACTATCATTTATGGGGGATATTGATTTTTGAAATAGGTCAAGTAAAATAAAATAAAAACACAAATGTATTTCAGTTTTAGGAGTTACATTTTTTTTTTTTTTTTCGGTCATTCTTTTTTCTTTTCTTTTCTGTGTGTAAATGTGTATGATTGTTAATATGTCTAATTTACTGTTAAACTGCTCACACAAATTGGTTGATGGTTGATTACATGACCAAAATAAACTTATTTCATCTATTCATTCATTATCTATCGCACTCATAGTTTTATTCCATTTTGCATGTAATTATTCCTATTGATTTCTTCCCCTTTCACTCAAATAACTAAACAAACAAATAAACAAACTTGCAGCTAACCACAATCAACAGCATACTATTTACGAATCCAAAATAATCAGTCTTATAAAATAATTTGAGCTTTAGATATGATTTAGGGCAGTGGTTTTCAACCTTTTTTTCCCAGTAAATTAAAGAAATAAAATACAGCATAATGTCATTATTTTCTGATTTATTAAATTATATAACAGTGCACCATATTGCTCATTTGTTGTGGTCTTACTTGACTTATTTGGACAAACAAAAAAATAAGAATAACTAAAACGTTTTAAAAATTAAATAGTGATTAAATTATAATAAAGATTTCTATACATATAATCAATCATCAACCTTCTTTGGATATTGCAATAGAGATCCATCTGGGCTCGTGAACTTAATTCTAAATATTTATTTTGTTGAAGAATTATTCTTCTATAATTATATTTATAAAGGATTTTGAATTGTCGCTATTTTAAAATATTTAAAATCTCAGGTACCCCTTGGCATACCTTCAAGTACCTCCCTTTTTTGTCCGAGCGGAAACACCATACCCTCCTTTGAGAACTACTGGTTTAGCCTATAAAAAATCCTTTGTCTCATACATCATTACACTGTACAACTCCTCTTTGGGGGGGCTAGGATGACAGGGAATGCAAAACAATAACAGTGCAATACTTTTTTATATCATGGTCGTTAATGCCTAGTTTCTCTTTTAATAGAATCTATTTTGTTTCCATTTATACCCTTATTAGTTACTGTTTACTTTTTAGTTCTTCTTCCAAAGGGAACTCTCCTGAAGGAATCAATAACGTTTTATCTGTCTATCTATCTATCTATTACTAACCCGAGCACAATTCATGACGTCATGCTCATCTTGCAGACAGTTATTTCCATTTAGTTTTATTCTCTATTTGTAATTCTACATGCACCAATGTCACATAGAAATTTGCTTTCTTTGTTATTTATTTACATTATTATTTCTGGTTTACTTGCTGTCTGTTTACTTAAGTTCTCATATTTTGGTCTGTCTTCCTTCTGATTAGAATTTGTTTAACTCTTCTCTACGTTTTGTTTTGACAATGGCGCTGAGTGGCTCTTATCTGTACTTCTTCAGACTCTATGTTTCACAGATGCCCTTAGATGTATTAGAATATAAATTTAACTTTTATTTTATTGTGTGTTTATTCCTAAAAAAAATTAAAATGTCAATGTATAATCAATTTATCTTTCTCAAATTTAAATTCAATATTATTAATTTATTTGTTGTATAACTATTAATTCAAAGTTACAATGTGTCCTAATCTATGATGTTTGTGCGTGTGTGTTTGTCTCAACTTCCACACAGAAACTGGATGGATCAGATAAGCAACAAGGCTGTACCAAAAAAAAAGTATACTAGACATATAAATGAATGATGAATTAAACAATGTTTCAATGTCCCACAATCCGTATTTATTGATTGATATTTAAACGTGTAATTTTCCATATATCTATTATTTTACTGGACTTAGCAAGCACCTACTACTAGCACACTCTACAGACCGAGAATGACTGTTCAACCACACTTAGTAATGCCAAGCTAGATGCTAACTTAGCCTTACTATGCCTCAGTAAGCAAACTTTTGCTAACACAATGCTAACCTAGCTCAATGCTATCCTAGCTCAATGCTATGCTAACACAATGCTAACCTAGCTCAATGCTATCAGTGTCACTCCTCTTCGAACCAATGCCTCACGCAGCTGTCACTCACCCAGCCTCGTCACACGCACACACTCTTATCTCAAAATGTCTCCCAGCTTTTTTTTTTTTTTTTTTTTTTTTTTTTATATGCGTCACACAGTCACTCACACACAGAGAATTTACCAGCACAGTTAAAAGTAAATGCAATAGACAACTATTTTTCTCATCCAGAAGCACAGCTGTATCATATCAGAACCTTAATAATAAGAACAACATTTATCATTCACTCTTAGATGGACAAATAGTCAAGTTTAAGGAGGGTATTCTGGACTTCCCTGCTTAGGCTGCTGCCCCCGCGATCCAACCTCCGAGAGCGGAATAAGATAATTAAATGGATAAATCATTCACTCATATGTTTTCTGTACATAAACTTTGTCTACTTTCTCACACGCACACACATTTTAGACAATTTCCAGACTTTTACAGATAGCGGGGCTGTGAAAAAAGCGTGAGGGGAGGTTGCGAGGGGGGGGAAGGAAGGGGGGGATTAAACCAGACAAGAAACCAGGTGCTACACAAAAGTTATTAAAATACGCAGATATATATATATATAAATTTAAAAAACACACACATTTTTATCCCACAAACCACTCCCCCCTGGTCCGGACCAATATAAACAACTAATGCACGCGTGCTTTTGTGGAATCGGCCGTCTCATATCACAAAAACCAGGTTCCATCATTGCTCATAAAACGGCGATTAACCCGTTTCATTGGAGCAGCACCTGCGTTATCAAACTGACCAACACGGATCACCGGCCTCTAAGGCGCCATAGGACCACCAGGAATCACCCAGCATCCTACAGACATCGTGTCTGGTCAGTCCCATACAGTTTCACCAAGTTTCACCAAAGCTCTACCATATGGAGCCCGAGACGCCACCTGTCTATTCTGCAGCCATTAAACAGATTCGTGACAACTTGGCTCAGTTGATCTCCTTTACCGGAGTCACTGAATGGTCACCTAATATGAGGCTTTTTTACACGCTGAGTCACAAGGACTAGGGACCGCTGCAGTTTCCACATAGACAGGTGTCTCGCACTTTCACAGACGTATCAATTTTATATGGGCCAAATGTGCCACCAGTTAGCAACCCTTGCCTTAAATTTATCTTTGTCCAACTCTGGCTAATTCTGATGCACTTGCAGAAAGAAGCATCCTCTGCCAGCAACGACAGAGGATGAAGAGGTTAAAAGAAAATTTTCGTCTCACATCGTCTGTGCTTCTACACTCCAAACCACCAAAATTCTATCAACAATCCCCTAATGTTAAAAACAAGAAATCACAAATATTCAACAAACACCCAGACAAATGATCACATATAAAACAACTCAATCCAACCATAATTTACCCCAGTCCAGGTTGTTTTTGGAGAACCTGACTAAACCTATCTTTTATGAAAAAAAATTTCAGTTTTCATCTTACCGATCCCGTTTCTCTTCAGACAGACAACTTTTACACAATAAGCAAAATAGCTTACCTTTTATTAGATGCGCGCGTGCAAGCGTTGTCTGCCTGAGAGAGAAGCCGGGAGTGGATGTTGACTTGCAGAGTTCTGGACCATCCTAGTTCGTGACGCCAATTTGTGTAGTGGATTGTCCGAAGCTTAAGCAAGCAACAAAAGTAGTTTAGTACAACAAATTTATTTACCCATTATCAGAAGTGCAGGTTGAATTAAGTTGTCCGTGCAAGCAGACACAATGTACTCCAGAGCACACAAGACACACACCAGCCAAAATCACCCCCGAGTTCCGGTCTTCTGCCATTCATTTATATGTCTGTTGTGCGTCATCGTTCCTTATCAAATGCGTCAATGTCTTGTTTTGCTTTTCCTATCTGTTCCATAACAACTCGAATTCTGTAGACAGGTTGGCACGACTCAATATTCACTTTTGTCCCACAACTGGTCCATTCAATGGCACAAAATACAAGAGTATTGAAAATGAGCGGACATTCTTAAAAGACAAGAAATATAGGTCAAAAGGTCAGAAATTCTACTACACAAACACCCGCACAACACACTCAATCCCACAGCCCAAAGTACCGTTCACCTCCGTAAAGTTCATACAGCACATATATTTCCCCAAAGTTACGTACGTGACATGCACATAGCGGCACGCACGTACGGGCAAGCGATCAAATGCTTGGAAGCCAAAGCTGCGTACTCACGGTAGCGCGTCTGCTATCCAACTCAAAGTCCTCCTGGTTGTGTTGCTGCAGCCGGCCGCTAATACACCGCTTCCCACCTACAGCTTTCTTCTTTGCTGTCTTCATTGTTCATTAAACAAATTGCAAAAGATTCACCAACACAGATGTCCAGAATACTGTGGAATTTTGCGATGAAAACAGACGACTTAATAGCTGGCCACAAGGCTGTCCCAATATGTCCGCACAATCCGTGACGTCACGCACAAACGTCATCATGCCGAGACGTTTTCAGCAGAATATTTCGCGGGAAATTTAAAATTGCACTTTACTAATCTAACCCGGCCGTACTGGCATGTGTTGCAATGTTAAGATTTCATCATTGATATATAAACTATCAGACTGCGTGGTCGCTAGTAGTGGCTTTCAGTAGGCCTTTAAGTGTTGTACGTGCATACAAATGTTTTAAATTACATTTTTCTCTAAGATTATATTTCTCCTCTTTTTTTGAGAAGAATTGTTGTATATTCTTGGGTAGCAGGTTATAGTTTGCTTTGTGCATAATTTTAGCTGTTTGCAAATTCACTATGTCGTGGAAGTTCAGTATCTTTGATTCAATAAATAAAGGGTTTGTATGTTCTCTATATCCAACATTATGTGTTATTCTAACTAGAGATGTCCGATAATATCGGTCTGCCGATAATATCGGTCTGCCGATAATATCGGTCTGCCGATATTATCGGCCGATAAATGCGTTATAATGTAATATCGGAAATTATTGGTATCGGTTTTTTATCATCAGTATTGTTTTTTTTAATGTATTTATTTATTTTTATTTTTATTTTTTTAATTAAATCCACATAAAAAACACAAGATACACTTACAATTAGTGCACCAACCCAAAAAACCTCCCTCCCCCATTCACACTCATTCACACAAAAGGGTTGTTTCTTTCTGTTATTAATATTCTGGTTCCTACATTATATATCAATAAATATCAATACAGTCTGCAAGGGATACAGTCCGTAAGCACACATGATTGTGCGTGCTGCTGCTCCACTAATAGTACTAACCTTTAACAGTTAATGTTACTCATTTTCATTAATTACTAGTTTCTATGTAACTGTTTTTATATTGTTTTACTTTCTTTTTTATTCAAGAAAATGTTTTTAATTTATTTATCTTATTTTATTTGATTCATTTTTTTAAAAAGTACCTTATCTTCACCATACCTGGTTGTCCAAATTAGGCATAATAATGTGTTAATTCCACGACTGTATATATCGTATCGGTTGATATCGGTATCGGTAATTAAAGAGTTGGACAATATCGGCATATCGGATATCGGCAAAAAGCCATTATCGGACATCCCTAATTCTAACTGATCTTTTTTGTAACACCGTTAATGAATGAAGTGTACTTTTGTAATTATTTCCCCATATTTCTACACAGTAGCTCAGATATGGTAACACTAGCGAGCAGTAGAGAATATGAAGTGATTTTTGGTCTAGAACATGTTTTGCTTTATTCATTATTGACGTGTTTCTTGCTACTTTATGTTGTATATTTTTTTACATGAGATTTCCAGTTCAATTGTATCTTACTGACGTCACGTCCGGCTCACGTCTCGCCCATTAAATATGTGTGGTGGTCAAGCTAGATGTGTTCTCAATGGGTACTTGGCGCCTTTGTCGAAGAAAGAAATGTCCTCTGCTTGTGTTGTTTTCGGCTGTAGGAATCGTTCAAATCGCGAAAAAGAATAAACATTTCTTCAGAGTTCCTCGAGACGTAATTAAAAAGGGAGGAAGAATGCAAGATTTTACGAAACCGTCGCAGCTCACACTCCAGTCCAAGGGAGCAGAGTCGAAGAATGCATAAGTTTGCAGTGATCATTAAAGGTTTGTTTGATATACTCCGATAATGGCTTTTTTGCCGATATCCGATAAATCCGATATTGTCCAACTCTTAATTACCGATTCCGATATCAACCGATATATACAGTCGTGGAATTAACACATTATTATGCCTAATTGTGTTGTGATGCCCCGCTGGATGCATTAAACAATGTAACAAGGTTTTCCAAAATAAATCAACTCAAGTTATGGAAAAAAAAATGCCAACATGGCACTGCCATATTTATTATTGAAGTCACAAAGTGCATTATTTTTTTTTAACATGCCTCAAAACAGCAGCTTGGAATTTGGGACATGCTCTCCCTGAGAGAGCATAAGGAGGTTGAGGTGGGCGGGGTTTTGGGTAGGGGGTAGCGGGGGGTGTATATTGTAGTGTCCCGGAAGAGTTAGTGCTGCAAGGGGTTCTGGGTATTTGTTCTGTTGTGTTTATGTTGTGTTTAGGGCTGCAACTAATTATTAATTTGATAATCGATTAATCTGTCGATTATTACTTCGATTAATAATCGAATAAAAGAGACAAACTACATTTCTATCCTTTCCAGCATTTTTTTTTTTTTTTTAAACAGCATACTGGCACCATACTTATTTTGATTGTTTCTCAGCTCTTTGTAAATGTTGCAGTTTATAAATAAAGATTTATTTTTAAAAAATTAATAAAAAAAGTTTTTTTTTTTTTTAAAAGCCTCTGCGCATGCGCATAACATAGATCCAACGAATCGATGACTAAATTAATCGGCAACTATTTTTATAATCGAATTTAATCGATTAGTTGCTGCAGCCCTAGTTGTGTTACGGTGCGGATGTTCTCCCGAAATGTGTTTGTCATTCTTGTTTGGTGTGGGTTCACAGTGTGGCGCATATTTGTAACAGTGTTAAAGTTGTTTATACGGCCACCCTCAGTGTGACCTGTATGGCTGTTGACCAAGTGTGAATTACATTCACTTGTATGTGTGTGAAAAGCCGTAGATATTATGTGATTGGGCCGGCACGCAAAGGCAGTGCCTTTAAGGTTTATTGGTGCTCTGTACTTCTCCCTACGTCCGTGTACACAGCGGCGTTTTAAAAACTCATACATTTTACTTTTTGAAACCGATAATTTCCGATATCACATTTTAAAGCATTTATCGGACTGCCGATAATATCGGACATCTCTACTCACGACCTACCGATCTCAGGGCGGACACTCTAACCCAGTGGTCCCCAACCTTTTTGTAGCTGCGGACCGGTCAACGCTTGAAAATTTGTCCCACGGACCGGTGGTGGGGTGGAGGGGGGGTGGGTGTATTTAAAAAAAAAAAAAAAAAAAAAAAAAAAAAAAAAACTTTTTTTTTTTCTTTTCCATAAAGAAATACAATCATGTGTGCTTACGGACTGTATACCTGCAGACTGTATTGATCTATATTGATATATAATGTATATATTGTGTTTTTTATGTTGATTTAATTTAATTTAGTTGTGGCTTGTACAGCCCTTTGAGACACTTGTGATTTAGGGCTATATAAATAAACATTGATTGATTGATTGATAAAAAAAAAAAAAACTTTTTTTTTTTTTTTTTTTTTTTTTTTAATTTCTTGTGCGGCCCGGTACCAATCGGTCCGCGGACCGGTACCGGGCCGCGGCCCGGTGGTTGGGGACTACTGCTCCAACCACAAGGCCACTTAGCAGATTACAGGGTCCTATTTGCTACCTTTTAACCAGTGAGGAGCAGGAATGAGGAAAAAAAATCACCGTATGGCCAAATATTGCAATACATTTTCAACTGAATTTTAATGTCTTGATATACATTTTTTTTTAAATATATGTACATATTTTTTTAAATCTAGTTGTTTTTTGTAAAGTCCTGTTTTTGGCCGATTGTAAGTCAAGGACGAATAACGCTCTTAATTTCTCGCTGTACTAAATTATTCCTGTCATCTGGTGTTCTTAGTGTAAATATTGCAATATATCACTATCACAATATCGCTATAATAAATGATATCAAAACTCAACTACTGTATCGTGATATGTATCGGGAAGTCCTTGCCAATACCCAGCCGTAGTGGGTAGTTGGCATTAGCTGCTTTAGCATGACTCTTCAACTTGATCATTTTAAGCAAAAAGTATTAGCTGCTTTACTCAGTGGCCTAGTGGTTAGAGTGTCCGCCCTGAGATGGGTAGGTTGTGAGTTCAAACCCCGGCCGAGTCATACCAAAGACTATAAAAATGGGACCCATTACCTCCCATTACTCAGCATCAAGGGTTGGAATTGGGGGTTAAATCACCAAAAATGATTCCCGGGCGCGGCTGCTGCTCACTGCTCCCCTCACCTCCCAGGGGGTGAACAAGGGGATGGGTCAAATGCAGAGGACACATTCCACCACACCTAGTGTGTGTGTGACAATCATTGGTACTTTAACTTTAATGTGAGATGTTTCATGTGACAATTTGTTAGCCAAGTAAAATATCAGTTCTTCTGCCAAAATAAAAGGAGCTGTTGAAAAAATACACACTAATAAAATATATTTTTAACTATAACTTTTCACTCAGGGTGATTGGTTGAAGATGACATCTTTGTGTTGATCTTGTGTTTAAAAAAAAAGGTCTTTAGATGGTTTCAAA
>NC_084746.1:50569359-50579359 GCF_033978785.1 Entelurus aequoreus | reverse complement strand
TCAACGGTGTACCTAGCGTCCCAGGTACACCCCCCTCCATGCCAGACCCTCCGTTTCCCACTCTTTGCTGTTAGACTTTGGCCATTTCACCAACGGCTTACGTCCTTGCATGTTTTCCTTTTTGCGGTGTACTGGGTATGATCTTGGACTGGTGGTTCTGCCTGAAGCTTCCCCCTCATCCTGCAGGGTGCTGATGCTCTGCGGACTGTGGGTTTCTTCCTGCCGCTGAGTTTCATCCGACTGATTTAACCTTCTTCTTAACAGAAGCCGGTCAATGCGGGGCCCTGGGTTAGGGGTTTTCAGGCATTTCTTCCGTCCTTGGTGACCTTTAAGACCATGGGTTGATGTTACTTTAGCCCAACCACACACACACGTCTGAAGAACGTGTCCAACTGCTGGTTTCTCAAGAGTGTTACTACTACCTTCATTCTCGTGTCCCTTCCAAGGGTCGTTACCGGGAGATCAGCCTGTGAGTCTTCTTGCGCCCCTGCTCTCGCAGACTCTAGGGGTATTGTTCTTCTTGAACTTTCTGTAGCCAGATAAGGTGGCTCTTGTGCCCTAGCCCTAATAGGGTGACGGAGCCTGCTGCTGTGGGTAGCTAACCCATAACAGCCCCGTTGGGGTCTATTTCCTCCTGTCTCTCCAAGCTGTCACATGGTCTTTCCCTTGTCGTCAGCTGCACTTTCACAACAGTCACTGGGTTTTTCTTCCAGAAGATCAGTAAAGCAAATAGAAAATTAGAACGGTATGGCATCAGAGGGTTGGTCTTAAATATATATATATATATATATATATATATGTTCCGATTCTGTCAAGGATCGTGTGGTGACTGTCTGTGCACCAGTCTCCCCACGTTAAACAAAGTCACGCGCAGGTACCCTCCATAAAGGGATACACCTCTACCAGGAGGATCGTCATACTCGTTCGAGTGACCGCCAATGATGACATTTGCATCTAACAACTCAAAACAAACCGTTTTAGGAGACAGACAAAAATTGGCTTGAAGATGCGTCTTTACAGCAAAATCTAAGTCAAGTTTTGTCCAAAAACCATCATTACATATTCCATCCATTCATCCATTTCCTACCACTTGTCGCTTTTGCGGGGGGCTGGAGCCTATCCCAGCTGCACTGGGGCGAAAGCTTATGAAGACCAAAATGAAGTGTTTTAAAAATAGAAGAGGAAAAAAACCACATAATATGACCACTCTAAAGTGCCCTAATTTCATTTTCAGCTAAGTGAAAATTAGCTGGTAAAAGTTCCCGATTGGGACTGATGCACCGATCAATAGAGCAATACATCTGTTTTCACTTAAGTGTTTCAACACCAGTTGTCTTTTCGCTCCAAAGAGGCGTGCGTCATTTGTAGTGATGAAAACAGGAAATGACTTTGATGTTTCACTAATGTGCGCCTCATTCTTCTCATTGCTGCAGGGCTCGTTTCTTCCTGCCCTCAGCCTCTTTTCGGATAACAACTGTCTGTTGTTGTTTGTTAGCGCGTCTCGTTTCGACTGATTTGTGAGATGCGGTGTGGCGTCATCAGTTTCAAGGGATTGCCAAAGCCGTGCTATGTTAGGTATGAGGTGGCACAACGATAAACATTATTAACAATAACCGCGGTAAATTGTCCGACCGTTAGTATTACCGTTTTAAATTAATATCAGGGTTTCCCACACATTCATTTATTTGTGGCGGCCCGCCACGAAAGAAAAACGTCCGCCACAAATTATAAAAAAAATTTAAAAAAAAAAAAAATTTTTTTTTTTTTTTTTTTTGTCCTGTCCAGCTTCTCAGGCAAATCATATAGTTCAGTGGTCCCCAACCTTTTTGTAGCTGCGGACCAGTCAACGCTTGAAAATTTGTCCCACGGACCGGTGGGGGACGGGGGGTGTATTTATGTAAAAAAAAAATATATATATATTTTTTTTTTTACATAAATAAATACAATCATGTGTGCTTACGGACTGTATCCCTGCAGGCTGTATTGATCTATATTGATATAGAATGTATATATTGTGTTTTTTATGTTGATTTCATAAAAAAATAAAATAATAATAATTCTTGTGCAGCCCGGTACCAAGCGGCCCGGTGGTTGGGGACCACTGATATAGTTGATGTAGATGCCCATATCGGCTGTTCAGATTTACTTTACAAAAGAGAAGTGTAGGATACTTCTCTTGTTGCCTTATTTGTATTTGACTTTATTAAATGTATTTATATTAGAAACACAACATGTGTATATAACAAAGGGTGCAAAGTCTGCAGGCAGTAGGAAACACATGGCTAAGTGTAGGGAGTAAAACTGATGGCAGTCTAAAGTTCAAGATTTTGGGAGCTCTTTGTTCAGTGGATCAGATGTTTGATGAAGCTCTGTGTCTATCTACCACCACTACTGTTTTCTGTTTATTTGTTACTGACTGTGGCAGGACACCTCTGCCTCTGTTTCACTTTATGTTGCTGGTAAATAATATGCTTGTAGTAGTAGGCTAAAGTTAAATTATTTAGTATGCACTAATTAAAGGGGCAGAGCTTTGAGACATTTTAGCTTTTATATTTTATAAGATATATTTTTTGTAAGAACCACAATTAATAAATATATTTCAGTGAATAACTTATTGTTCAAATCTGTATATAAATATGTACATAAAGTATTGTAATTATATTGTAAAATGGATGGATGGATGGACGTTTAAAACAAAACTGTTATTATTGATTAGTAAGTATAAATTTTTTTGAGCCTTTTTAGAGAAAATCAAATCATTGTCGTAAATTATGCAAATTACTAGATGATGTCATGGTGACCACGCCCATAGCCACACTCGTAACCACGCCCCCACCGCCACAGGTATCTTGGCAGTTTATGGGAAACACTGAATATGATCGAAAAACTAAGCAGCCCGGTGGAACAGGGGTTAGCGCATGTACCTCACGATACGAAGGTCCTGGGTTCGATCCTGAGTTTGCATGTTCTCCCCGTGACTGCGTGGCTTCCCAACAAACACAACAATAACAACCACAACAACAACAGGACAGCATCAGCAAATACGATATGTACAAATATGATACGAAAAATAGCGAAGAAGCAATTAGTGAAGTAAATATTAATAACATAGAAATGACAATGAGCATTATTACACTACAAATGGAGCACTAAAAAATACCAATAGAAATAGCACTATTGATAATGAATATTAACAATAATTACCTCTATTATCAACAATACAATTCTTTCAAATGCAACAATACATATATGTAATGATAACTTCAAATACAAAAGAAAGCCGATAAATGGAGGGGAAGAAAGAGAAGCAAACTGTATTAACCTTGTAGATTGTTATAGTAACAATAGGTTAAGCTTTGTCAGTGTGCCATGTTATACCCAGTTTACCCTAGGGCAACAACGTTAATATATGTTTGATGAAACGTGATTATATGCATGGCTATATATGTATGCATATGTGCTTGTATATGTACAGTATGTGTATATGTATGTTTGTACAGTGAATGTATATGTACAGTGTGTGTATATGTATGTTTGTACAGTGAATGTATATGTACAGTGTGTGTATATGTATGTTTGTACAGTGAATGTATATGTACAGTGTGTGTATATGTATGTTTGTACAGTGAATGTATATGTACAGTGTGTGTATATGTATGTTTGTACAGTGAATGTATATGTACAGTGTGTGTATATGTATGTTTGTACAGTGAATGTATATGTACGTGTATGTGTATATGTATGTTTGTACGGTGAATGTATATGTACAGTGTGTGTATATGTATGTTTGTACAGTGAATGTATATGTACAGTGTGTGTATATGTATGTTTGTACAGTGAATGTATATGTACAGTGTGTGTATATGTATGTTTGTACAGTGAATGTATGTGTACAGTGTGTGTATATGTATGTTTGTACAGTGAATGTATATATACAGTGTGTATATGTATGTTTGTACAGTGAATGTATATGTACAGTGTGTGTATATGTATGTTTGTACAGTGAATGTATATGTACAGTGTGTGTATATGTATGTTTGTACAGTGAATGTATATGTACTGTGTGTGTATATGTATGTTTGTACAGTGAATGTATATGTACTGTGTGTGTATATGTATGTTTGTACGGTGAATGTATATGTACAGTGTATGTGTATATGTATGTTTGTACGGTGAATGTATATGTACAGTGTGTGTATATGTATGTTTGTACAGTGAATGTATATGTACTGTGTGTGTATATGTATGTTTGTACAGTGAATGTATATGTACAGTGTGTGTATATGTGTGTTTGTACAGTGAATGTATATGTACAGTGTGTGTATATGTGTGTTTGTACAGTGAATGTATATGTACAGTGTGTGTATATGTATGTTTGTACAGTGAATGTATATGTACAGTGTGTGTATATGTGTGTTTGTACAGTGAATGTATATGTACAGTGTGTGTATATGTATGTTTGTACAGTGAATGTATATGTACAGTATGTGTATATGTATGTTTGTACAGTGAATGTATATGTACAGTGTGTGTATATGTATGTTTGTACAGTGAATGTATATGTACAGTGTGTGTATATGTATGTTTGTACAGTGAATGTATATGTACAGTATGTGTATATGTATGTTTGTACAGTGAATGTATATGTACAGTATGTGTATATGTATGTTTGTACAGTGAATGTATATGTACAGTATGTGTATATGTATGTTTGTACAGTGAATGTATATGTACAGTATGTGTATATGTATGTTTGTACAGTGAATGTATATGTACAGTATGTGTATATGTATGTTTGTACAGTGAATGTATATGTACAGTGTGTGTATATGTATGTTTGTACAGTGAATGTATATGTACTGTGTGTGTATATGTATGTTTGTACAGTGAATGTATATGTACAGTATGTGTATATGTATGTTTGTACAGTGAATGTATATGTACTGTGTGTGTATATGTATGTTTGTACAGTGAATGTATATGTACTGTGTGTGTATATGTATGTTTGTACAGTGAATGTATATGTACAATGTGTGTATATGTATGTTTGTACAGTGAATGTGCGGTACCTGTTTTTGTGTATTTGGCATCTGCATAAGTCCCGAAAGTTTGAAATCAAACTATAGAGGCATGGCAGAGGTATTTATAGAACATAATGTCCCGGCCAGAAATGTAGAGCGTTTTCTATTCGGGCGAATCCCCCACATCTGCGGTCCCCTCCAAGGTTTCTCGTTGTTCCCATTGAGTTGAGTTTTGTCTTGCCCTGATGTGGGATCTGAGCCCAGGATGTCGTTGTGGCTTGTGCAGCCCTTTGAGACACCTTGTGATTAAGGGCTATATAAATAAACTTTGATTATGTTGAATCTTGCCTTTTTTATACGTCCTCCAAACTAGCAATTTGGAATTGGTCCCCAGTTGTGATGTTTTGTAATTGGTAACATCAGCGGATATCTCCACACACGGTGAAGTTTTACCCGAAGAGCTTTGCTCGAGTCCGCTATTGTAGTCAATAATCTCCTTCTTTTTCTTTGTCCTCTGGTTGTGGGGCAGACTGGCTCGTACATGCACATATATCCTCCACTGTTGCCATTTCAAATACAAAGTAGCGTATAGTTCGAACTTTTATCTGTCAGTAGACTCCATATGGAATCGCTAAAACTACAATATGAGAGAAGGCGCAGTCGAAGTGAACGCACGTAAAAAAGACCGCCCACAAAAGGGCACATCCTGAAGAGACGGTCAAAAAGCGGCTATACAAATTTTGACCCAGGAACTACCATTAAAAGTTATGTAGACCACATGGAAGTGTTTAAAAAAAATCACAATATGACTCCTTTGAAATGGAAGATAAACACATTTACAATAAATAGTATATAATATAATATAATTTAGGTCTTCGGAAGCCTGAACAATATATATATATATTTTTTTTCTCCAAAAAAAGTATGTTAGATGTCTCCTGGAAATTGCTGGCTTCGAGGGGCCAAATATATAAAAGGGTGTGTGTAAATTAAAGTACAGGGCAAGTTGTCTTCTGTTTTATGGTTTTATCTACAGTATATGGTCAAGCTGTGTGGTCTTTGTGCATTTATGCTAGCATTAACATTAGGTAATAAAGTGCATCCAGAAAGTATTCACTGCGCTTCACTTTTTCCACATTTTGTTATGTTACAGCCTTATTCCAAAATAAAAAATTCATTTTTGTCTTCAATTTGAAAACATGTTTTTTTACACATTTTTGCAAACTAACTAACTAATAAAGCACAAAAATGAGATCCGGTGCATCCTGTTTCAAATTAACATTCTTGAGATGTCCATACAGCTTAATTGAGTCCACCTCTGGTAAATTCAGTTGGTTGGACATGATTTGGAAAGGCACACATCTGTCTATATATAAAGTCCCACACTTGACAGTTTGGGCAGAGCACAAACCAAGAAAGTGTCTGTAGACCTGAGGAGACACAAATCTTGGGAAGGTTACAGTCAGGTTCAAACACTGATGACATCTATTAAACAAGACAAGAAGCAAATAATCTAACAGAGACAGAATTCAATTTGGACTCAATATTGAGGATAGTCGCCTTTACACTGTACCCTTGTACAGTTTCTCAGCACGCTCTGCCAAAAGATTGCTTGCCGCCTCCTTTTATTTTGGACCTTCCCCGACCACATGGCCACTACTGTTTCCAAAGGACAAAGGTCGCAAAAAGTTCACAGAAAATGTCGTAAACAATTCATAGAAAAGGTCAGTTCAAAAAGAGTTCGTAAAATAGTTCCAAAAGAGGTCCATAAAATAGTTCAAAAAGACGTTCGTAAAATACTTCAAAAAGAGGTCGTCTGGAAATTGGGCAGATCCTGTCATCTCTCCGCTTTGAAGTCCTTGGGTTAGAACAATATCTTTCTGTTGATTACCATACATGAGAGAAAACAGGAACACCTTCATCTTGCTTCTCCCCCCCCCCCCCCCCCCCCCCCCCTACACAGTGGAGTTTTACGAGCCTTACTCTTGGTAGGTTTCAAAGACAGCTTTTGTTTTCTCACCAGACACTCAATGTATCACAACGTTTTTGTGATAACTTACAAAACAATTATTCTAACAGTTACGGAAAAATATCTGCTGCCTTAAGGTTCCAATGAGTTCATCCATAAACTGAAGTTTGGAACCACCAGGACTCTTCGTAGAGCTGGCCGGCCATCCAAACTGAGCGATCGGGGGAGACGGGGTCTAGTCAGGGAGATGACCAAGACCCCGATGGTCACTCTGTCAGAGCAACATCTTTCCTCAGTGGAGAGAGGAAAACTTTCCAGAAGGACAACCATCTCTGCGGCAATCCACCAATCAACTAATGTATGGTAGAGTGGCCAGACTGAAGCCATTCCTTGGCTTGAAAGACTTTCTCCGACCATGAGAAGCAAAATTCTCTGGTCTGATGAGTCAAAGATTTAACTATTTGGCGTGAATCCTAGACATCATGTTTAGAGGAAACCAGGCACCGGTCTTCACCAGGCCAATACTATACCGACAGTGAAGCATGGTGGTGGCAGCGTCATGCTATGGGGATGTTTTTCAGCGGCAGGAGCTGGTAGACAAGTCAGGAAAGAGGGGAAGTTGAATGCAACAATGTGCAGAGACATTCCGGATGAAAACCTGCTGAACTCCGACTGGTGTGACTGTTCATCTTTCAGCAGGACAACAACGTGAAGCACATAGCCAAGATATCAAAGGAATGGTTTCAGGACAAGGCAGCACGGTGGCAGAGGGGTTAGTGCGTCTGCCTCACAAAATGAAGGTCCTGAGTTGTCGTGAGTTCAACCCCGGGCTCGGGATCTTTCTGTGTGGAGTTTGCATGTTCTCCCCGTGACTGCGTGGGTTCCCTCCGGGTACTCCGGCTTCCTCCCACCTCCAAAGACATGCACCTGGGGATAGGCCCCTCCCACCTCCAAAGACATGCACCTGGGGATAGGTTGATTGGCAACACTAAATTGGCCCTAGTGTGTGAATGTGAGTGTGAATGTTGTCTGTCTGTCTGTGTTGGCCCTGTGATGAGGTGGCGACTTGTCCAGGGTGTACCCCGCCTTCCGCCCGATTGTAGCTGAGATAGGCTCCAGCGCCCCCGAAGGGAATAAGCGGTAGAAAATGGATGGATGGATGGGTTTCAGGACAACTCTGTAAATGTCCCTGAGTGGCCCAGCCAGAGGCCAGACTTTAATCCAATTTAACGTCTCTGGAGAGATCTGAAAATGGCTGTAAACCGATGCTTCCCATTCAACCTTGTGGCGCTTGAGAGACGCTGCAAAGAGGAATGGACCAAACTGCCCAAAGATAGGTGTGCCAAGCTTGTAGCATCGTTTTACAAAATACTTCCAGCCAAAAGTGCATCAACAAAGTTTTGAGCAAAGGCTGTGAATACTCATATAAGTGTAATTTTTTATTTTATTTATTTATATTTTTTCAATAATACATTTGCAAGAGGTTCTAAAAAATGTTTTCACATTGTCATTATGTGTATTTTGTGTAGAATTCCGAGGGAAAAAAATGTATGTATTCTATTTTGCAATAAGTCTGTAACATAACAAAATGTCAGGAAAAATTGTGTTTCTCATTATCAGTCTTTAAGGTAAATTTGTCAATTTCCTTTGGGCCATAAATAACATACAGTATGTGTCACCTGACTAAAAATTTTAATCCATCCATCCATCCATTTTCTACCGCTTGTCCCTTCTTGGGGTTGCAGGGGTGCTGGAGCCTATACCAGCTGCACTCGGGCAGAATGCGGGGTACACCCTGGACAAGTCGCCACCTCATCACAGGGCCAACACAGACAGACAACATTCACACTCACATTCACACACTAGGGCAGGGGTCACCAACGCGGTGCCCGCAGGCACCAGGTAGCCCGTAAGGACCAGATGAGTAGCCCGCTGGCCTGTTCTAAAAATAGCTCAAATAGCAGCACTTACCAGT
Source organism: Entelurus aequoreus (assembly GCF_033978785.1). NCBI lineage: Eukaryota > Metazoa > Chordata > Actinopteri > Syngnathiformes > Syngnathidae > Entelurus > Entelurus aequoreus. The sequence goes on along the minus strand of NC_084746.1, from coordinate 50,570,394 downwards.
GAGCTGTCTCTATTTTTTTAATTTTATTTATTTACTAGCAAGCTGGTCTCGCTTTGCTCGACATTTTTAATTCTAAGAGAGACAAAACTCAAATCGAATTTTAAAATCCAAGAAAATATTTTAAAGACTTGGTCTTCACTTGTTTAAATAAATTCATAAATTTTTTTACTTTCCTTCTTATAACTTTCAGAAAGACAATTTTAGAGAAAAAACACATATACCTTTTTACCTTTTAAATTCCTTCCTCTTCTTTCCTGACAATTTAAATCAATGCTCAAGTAAATTTATTTTTTTTATTGTAAAGAATAATAAATACATTTTAATTTAATTCTTCATTTTAGCTTCTGTTTTTTCGACGAAGAATATTTGTGAAATATTTCTTCAAACTTATTATGATTAAAATTTAAAAAAAATATTCTGGCAAATCTAGAAAATCTGTAGAATCAAATTTAAATCTTATTTCAAAGTCTTTTGAATTTCTTTTAAAATTTTTGTTCTGGAAAATCTATAAGAAAGAAAGATTTGTCTTTGTTAGAAATATAGCTTGGTCCAATTTGTTATATATTCTAACAAAGTGTAGATTGGATTTTAACCACCTTTTTAAAACATGTCATCAAAATTCTAAAATTAATCTTAATCAGGAAAAATTACTAATGATGTTCCATAAATTATTTTTTTAATTTTTTCAAAAAGATTCAAATTAGCTAGTTTTTCTCTTCTTTTTTTCGGTTGAATTTTGAATTTTAAAGAGTCGAAATTGAAGATAAACTATGTTTCAAAATTTAATTGTCATTTTTTCGTGTTTTCTCCTCTTTTAAACCGTTCAATTAAGTGTAAATATCATTAATTATTAATAATAACATAGAGTTAAAGGTAAATTGAGCAAATTGGCTATTTCTGGCAATTTATTTAAGTGTGTATCAAACTGGTAGCCCTTCGCATTAATCAGTACCCAAGAAGTAGCTCTTGGTTTCAAAAAGGTTGGTGACCCCTGCACTAGGGCCAATTTAGTGTTGCCAATCAACCTATCCCCAG
>NC_084746.1:50526859-50564359 GCF_033978785.1 Entelurus aequoreus | reverse complement strand
ACATACCGTATCTTTCGGAGTATAAGTCGCTCCGGAGTATAAGTCACAGCGGCCAAAAATGCATAATAAAAAAGGAAAAAAACATATATAAGTTGCACTGGAGTATAAGTCGCATTTTTTGGGGAAATTTATTTGATAAAACCCAACCCAAGGAATAGACATTTGAAAGGCAATTTAAAATAAATAAAGAATAGTGAACAACAGGCTGAATAAGTGTACGTTATATGAGGCATAAATAACCAACTGAGAAGGTGCCTGGTATGTTAACGTAACATATTATGGTAAGAGTCATTCAAATAACTATAACATATAGAACATGCTATACGTTTACCAAACAATCTGTCACTCCTAATCGCTAAATCCCATGAAATCTTATACGTCTAGTCTCTTACGTGAATGAGATCAATAATATTATTTGATATTTTACGCTAATGTGTTAATAATTTCACACATAAGTCGCTCCTGAGTATAAGTCGCACCCCCGGCCAAACTATGAAAAAAACTGCGACTTATAGTCCAAAAAATACGGTATATATAATTACAGTCGTGGTCAAAAGTTGACATACACTTGTAAATAACATAATGTCATGGCTGTCTTGAGTTTCCAATCATTTCTACGACAGCTCGATTTTAGTTTCATCTGACCACAGAACTTTCCTCCAGTAGGTCTTATCTTTGTCCATGTGATGTCAGATGAAACTAAAATGTAGCCAACAATATGTTTGGAGGAGAAAAGGTGAGGCCTTTAATCCCAGGAACACCATTCCTACCGTCAAGCATGCTGGTGGTAGTATTATGTTCTGGGCCTTATGGGACAATTAAAAAGGAGGATTACCTTCAAATTCTTCAGGACAACCTAAAATCATCAGTCTGGATAGTATGATGATTTTGTTCCATGTTTACGCTGTATTGAGGATCAAATTATTTTCCTCTGGAACACAAGGCAAGACGCACTTCGCGAGATAGATGTAATTTTAATAATGTCAGTAATACGGATATCATTAACAAAAATGCCTCCAAACATTATATCATTGTCCCCAAAAGCGTTATTAGTTAAAGGCCTACTGAAAGCCACTACTAGCGACCACGCAGTCTGATAGTTTATATATCAATGATGAAATCTTAACATTGCAACACATGCCAATACGGCCGGGTTAACTTATAAAGTGACATTTTAAATTTCCCGCGAAACTTCCGGTTGAAAACGTCTATGTATGATGAAGTTTACGCGCGACGTCGATGGTTGAAACGGAAGTATTCGGACACATTGTATCCAAATACAAAAAAGCTCTGTTTTCATCGCAAAATTCCACAGTATTCTGGACATCTGTGTTGGTGAATCTTTTGCAATTTGTTTAATGAACAATGGAGACTGCAAAGAAGAAAGCTGTAGGTGGGATCGCTGTATTAGCGGCTGGCTGCAGCAACACAACCAGGTGGACTTTGACTTGGATAGCAGACGCGCTATCCGACGCTAGCCGCCGACCGCATCGATGATCGGGTGAAGTCCTTCGTCGCGTCGTTGATCGCTGGAACGCAGGTGAGCACGGGTGTTGATGAGCAGATGAGGGCTGGCGTAGGTGGAGCGCTAATGTTTTTATCATAGCTCTGACGTGGTCCCGTAGCTAAGTTAGCTTCAATGGCGTCGTTAGCAACAGCATTGCTAGGCTTCGGCAGGCTGGACAGCATTAACCGTGTGGTTACAGGTCCAGGGTTTGGTTCGGTGTCTCCTGATAGTAGAAGTAAAAATAGTATAGTTGATCTTCTGTCTATCCTTCCAGTCAGGGGCTTATTTCTTTTGTTTCTATCCGCATTTAAGCATGATGCTATCACGTTAGCTCCGAAGCTAAAGTGCTTCACCGATGTATTGTCGTGGAGATAAAAGTCACTGTGAATGTCCATTTCGCGTTCTCGACTCTCATTTTCAAGAGGATATAGTATCCGAGGTGGTTTAAAATACAAATCCGTGATCCACAATAGAAAAAGGAGAAAGTGTGGAATCCAATGAGCCCTTGCACCTAAGTTACGGTCAGAGCGAAAAAAGATACGTCCTGCACTGCACTCTAATCCTTCACTCTGACGTTCCTCATCCACGAATCTTTCATCCTCGCTCAAATTAATGGGGTAATCGTCGCTTTCTCGGTCCGAATCGCTCTCGCTGCTGGTGTAAACAATGTGCAGATGTGAGGAGCCCTTCAACCTGCGACGTCACGCTACTTTCGGTACAGGCAAGGCTTTTTTTTTATCAGCGACCAAAAGTTGCGAACTTTATCGTCAATGTTCTCTACTAAATCCTTTCAGCAAAAATATGGCAATATCGCGAAATGATCAAGTATGACACATAGAATGGATCTGCTATCCCCGTTTAAATAAGAAAATCTCATTTCAGTAGGCCTTTAATGAGATAATTAGAGGCAACAATCTTAGCATCATCGGTCTCAGTGAGACTTGGCTGAAACCAGATGATTTTTTTTCCGCTTATCAAGGCGTCTCCTCCCAACTATAAGAGTTCACATGTTGCTCGTCCTTTTCAAAGGGGTGGAGTTGTCGCACTATTCTCAGATGAAAACCGTTTAAAACAAATGCAGTGGACATATTTTTCCCAAATTACGTCACTGATTATCATTATTTTCCAGAACTGCCTTATTCCCTTGGGCATGGAGTTCACTACAGCTCCTGTCCATTGAGCGTATCCCGGCCTATACAGTCATAATACAATGCTAATTCTGCCAAAGGTTCAGTTTGTTGTGATTTCGATATTGATCAGCCTTCCTTCTTCCGTGCTCCAAATTGTAAACACGTTCTCATAGATTGTCTGATTCATTTTTGAGGATGAAGCGGCGATTGTTAAGCTTAACAATGCCTACTGTTTCGGAAACCTCAAGGGTTCTCTTGGGATCAAGAGCTGTGACTCAGTTGCAGTTGTAAGAACAAAAAAATGCCTCAAAATAACTTTTATTCAACCAAAAACACTCGAAACCTTTGTACAGGAGTGGGAATATTATCCAGAGCCAAATACATTTTCCCGAGCCTTTACACCAGCTAGCTTGCAAGCCAAACACTTCCCATACCTTCTGATTTACAAGTGTTATTTTCCCCGACTTGGAAACCGCCCAAGAAATCTTGTCAGTATATTAGCACAAAGTCTTCGTCGTTTCAGACGCCCGCCGCAGTCTGGTGAGCACATTTGAGACGGTTCACTTAGGAACACCTCACCTGAGTTAGTATATTATAAAAAGTGGTTGGTTCTCTACGTATAAAGAATATAAGAAGTGATGGCGTTTATTTTTCTCCATGAAGAACCATGTGGTACTGGCTTCATGAAGGAGAAAACAAAACAAAAACAAGCCCCAATCTTCCTCAGGGATGAGGACCTTCATTAAGGCGCCATCTGACTCTAGCATGTTATTACTATAGCAACTGTTGAAATGTTGTCAAATACCTGTAGGCGCGCTATAAAAGGGCCATGTGGGGAACAGCTGTGGCCGCTCCTCTTGACTGTTCCCAGCTTTCCTCAACTGGTTGGCTGCTGTTTGGAGGGCGGCTTTGGGAGGAACATGTGGCTCTCAGGAAGGTCATCAGTGTGACCACCAACGGGCTCAGATTCTATTTCCTCAACACGGGGGGTACTTGCTAGCACGCACAGTGCCCCGCTCACTGTGTAATAAAGCCATCCAGCTCTGGATCAAAAACTAGCTGAGCTCCTAACTAGGGATGTCCGATAATATCGGCCTACCGATATTATCGGCCGATAAATGCGTTAAAATGTAATATCGGAAATTATCGGTATCGTTTTTTTTATTATCTGTATTTATGTTTTTTTTATATATTTTTTATTTTTTATTAAATCAACATAAAAAACACAAGATACACTTACAATTAGTGCACCAACCCAAAAAAACTCCCTCCCCCCATTTCTTTCTGTTATCAATATTCTGGTTCCTACATTATATATCAATATATATCAAAACAGTCTGCAAGGGATACAGTCCGTAAGCACACATGATTGTGCGTGCTGCTGGTCCACTAATACTACTAACCTTTAACAGTTAATTTTACTCATTTTCATTAATTACTAGTTTCTATGTAACTGTTTGTATATTGTTTTACTTTCTTTTTTATTCAAGAAAATGTTTTTAATTTAGTTATCTTAGTTTATTTTTTATTTTTTAAAAGTACCTTATCTTCACCATACCTGGTTGTCCAAATTAGGCATAATAATGTGTTAATTCCACGACTGCATATATCGGTTGATATCGGTATCGGTAATTAAAGAGTTGGACAATATCGGGATATCGGATATCGGCAAAAAGCCATTATGGGACATCCCTACTCCTAACCAATAAAAACTGAGACCCCAAAATGTACAACCCGAAAACTAAAAATGTTTGGAAAAACCTGAAAAGATTAATTTGTGAAAATGTTTATTGTAGACTACGACTACTTCAGAAACAAGAAATTATGGAAAAAGACAATGGCGGACTTAAAAACGCTTGTTGTTTAAGAAAAATAACACTTATTCTCCAAATTTAATTGTCAGGTTCAAAACCCCGATGACATATATTAAAGGCCTACTGAAATGAATTTGTATTTATTCAAACGGGGATAGCAGATCCATTCTATGTGTCATACTTGATCATTTCGCGATATTGCCATATTTTTGCTGAAAGGATTTAGTAGAGAACATCGACGATAAAGTTCGCAACTTTTGGTCGCTAATAAAAAAAAAGCCTTGCCTGTACCGGAAGTAGCGTGACGTCACAGGTTGAAAGGCTCCTCACATCTGCACATTGTTTACACCAGCAGGGAGAGCGATTCGGACCGAGAAAGCGACGATTACCCCATTAATTTGAGCCAGGATGAAAGATTTGTGGATGAGGAACATGAGAGTGAAGGACTAGAGTGCAGTGCAGGACGCATCTTTTTTCGCTCTGACCGTAACTTGGGTACAAGCTGGCTCATTGGATTCCACACTCTCTCCTTTTTCTATTGTGGATCACAGATTTGTATTTTAAACCACTTCGGATACTATATCCTCTTGAAAATGAGAGTCGAGAACGCGAAATGGACATTCACAGTGACTTTTATCTCCACGACAATACATCGGCGAAGCACTTTAGCTACGGAGCTAACGTGATAGCATCGGGCTTAACTGTAGATAGAAACAAAAGAAATAAGCCCCTGACTGGAAGTATAGACAGAAAATCAACAATACTATTAAACCATGGACCTGTAAATACACGGTTAATGCTTTCTAGGCTGGCGAAGCTTAACAATGCTGTTGCTAACGACGTCATTGAAGCTAACTTAGCAACGGGACCTCACAGAGCTATGCTAAAAATATTAGCTATCCACCTACGCCAGCCAGCCCTCATCTGCTCATCAACACCCGTGCTCACCTGCGTTCCAGCGATCGACGGCGCGACGAAGGACTTCACCCGATCATCGGTGCGGTCGGCAGCTAGCGTCGGATAGCGCGTCTGCTATCCAAGTCAAAGTCCTCCTGGTTGTGTTGCTGCAGCCAGCCGCTAATACACCGATCCCACCTACAACTTTCTTCTTTGCAGTCTTCATTGTTCATTAAACAAATTGCAAAAGATTCACCAACACAGATGTCCAGAATACTGTGGAATTTTGCGATGAAAACCGAGCTTTTTGTATCGGATACAATGGTGTCCGAATACTTCCGTTTCAACGATTGAGGTCACGCGCATACGTCATCATACATAGACGTTTTCAACCGGAAGTTCAGCGGGAAATTTAAAATTGCACTTTATAAGTTAACCCGGCCGTATTGGCATGTGTTGCAATGCTAAGATTTCATCATTGATATATAAACTATCAGACTGCGTGGTCGGTAGTAGTGGCTTTCAGTAGGCCTTTAAACAGACAAGAAGCAAGGAATTAAACAGAGACAGGATTCAATTTAGCTCAATGAGGAGAAACGTCTGGGCTGTGCTCTTTGCACAGTCTTTCACCACGCTCTGGCAAGAGAATTTATACGCCACCTCTTTTATTTGGACTTTCCCTGATTACATAGTAACAGCTGTTTCTAAAGGGACTGGGGTCGTAAACAGCTATTGCCTTCGGTCACAAAACAGTTCAAAGGAAAGATGCCTGGAGCTTGCGTCAGGTCCTGCTTCCTCTCTGCTTTGTCGATCTCGGGTCAAGACAAGGTCTTCCTGTGGATTACAACAGATCAAAGAAACCGACACCTTCATGTCGCTTCCCATCCTACACAGTGGAGTCTTACAAGCCTTTTGCTTGGTAAGATCAAAGACAGCTTTTGTCCTCTCGCCGGGAACTCATGGAAACACAAAGTTTTGTGATAACTTAGATACAGTTATTCTGACATTAATGCTAAAAATGTGGTGTAGTGGAGCGTAGTCGGGGCGGTGTCGATATGACGTCCTATCTTGTAATTAGCACAATTGGTGATGATACATATATTTTTGATAAAAAGGCTAAGAAAATGTTGTATAATTTTTTTTTTTTTAAACAAACCTGTTATCAGTATTTACTAGTAACATGTATTTATTTTAGGTAACACTTTAGTATGGGGAACACCTATTCACCATTAATTAGTTGCTTATTAACATGCAAATTAGTAACATATTGGCTCTTAATTAGTCATTATTAAGTACTTATTAATGCCCAATTCCGCATGGCCTTATTATACAACCAGTAAGCCATTAAAAGTCTTCCACTGAGCGTATTCCTACGATCCGGGGGTCGGCAACCCGCGGCTCTAGAGCCGCATGCGACTCTTTAGCGCCGCCCTAGTGTCTCTCTGGAGCTTTTTCAAAAATGTATGAAAAATGGAAAAAGATGAGGGGGGAAAAAATATATTTTTTGTTTTAATATGGTTTCTGTAGGAGGACCAACATGACACAAACCTCCCTAATTGTTATAAATCACAGTGTTTATATTAAACATGCTTCACTGATTCGAGTATTTGGCGAGCGCCGTTTTGTCCTACTAATTTTGGCGGTCCTTGAACTCACCGTAGTTTGTTTACATACATGTATAACTTTCTCCGACTTTCTAGGACGTGTTTTATGCCACTTCTTTTTCTGTCTCATTTTGTCCACCAAACATAACGTTGTGCGTGAATGCACAAAGGTGAGTTTTGTTGATGTTATTGACTTGTGTGGAGTGCTAATCGGGCATATTTGGTCACTGCATGACTGCAAGCTAATCGATGCTAACATGCTATTTAGGCTAGCTATATGTACATATTGCATCATTATGCCTCATTTGTAGCTATATTTGAGGTCATTTAGTTTCCTTTAAGTCCTCTTAATTCAATTTATATCCCATGACACACTATCTGTATGTAATATGGCTTTTAATTTTTTGTGGCTCCAGACAGATTTGTTTTTGTATTTTTGGTCCAATATGGCTCTTTCAACATTTTGGGTTGCCGACTCCTGCCCTAACCCTGAGATGTTCCCCTAGTGTCCAAATAACTGTAAATTAAGTCTTTGTTACTTTAATAAGCAACTAATTAATGGTGAATACATTCCCCATACTAAAGTGTTACCTTATTTTATTATATTATATCGTTTTGCTCTATTTTCAATTGTTGCTGCTTATTGTCTTCAACTTCAAACCCTTGTTACATTAAATGAGTTGAAAGCTTCTGTGAAAGGATTGCAGTCTACCTTGTCTGTATGCACATGTGTTATGTGAGCAAGTTTTAATGTTGTAAATGTGATGTTTTATGTGTTGTTTACTGTTTTTAATGTAACCTTGCTGCTGCCCTCTTGGCCAGGTCTCCCTTGGAAAAGAGATATTTGATCTCAATGGGATTTTACCCGGTTAAATAAAGGCTAAAAAAAAAAAAAAAAAAAATGTAACACAGGCTGCACTTTTTACACAACTGGTTTATTGACATATGTTATTATGCCCTCACTGAAAGTTGCAATTTACTTTGCCAATTATGCAAACAGTCTTTCAAATTAGAGATGAACAAAATTTGAGTTTGTTTACTGAATCTCCACGGTAAAACTAAGCACACAAAGGAAATTAATCCATTAATATGCACATAAAGTGCACATACATGTAGGGATTGTGTTAAACCAACAATACAGTTTGGTATAAACTGAATTAACCAATACAGTTATACAAGATGAAGGTTGGCTCTTAATGAACCGGCTCATTGACAGGCTCACGAAAATTAGCAGAGCAAACTTGTACAAACGTTTATCAAAAGGGATTTTAACGGAAGAAAACTGTCATAAAATGGCAAGTGTATTTCTACTCACAGGTATATAGTCACCAAACTCTGTAGGAACAAATACTGACCGCTAACGTTGTATCCCTCAATGAGTCTCCTGCAGCACACACACTCGCTGTGTGTGCGTGCTGACTACGAAAGCCTGTTGCTTAAACCTGAAACCCTTATTTTTAAAACAAATAACATAGTCAATGTTTTGTGGAACATGACTGCAGAGGATTGAAGCACATATACAGTCGTGGTCAAAAGTGTAAAGAACATAATGTCATGGCTCTCTTTGTGTTTCCAATTATTTCTACAACTCTTATTTTTTTGTGATGGAGTGATTGGAGCACATACTTGTTGGTCACAAAAAACATTCATGAAGTTTGGTTCTTTTTATTCATTTATTATGGGTCTACTGAAAATGTGAGCAAATCTGCTGGGTCAAAAGTATACATACAGCAATGTTAATATTTGCTTACATGTCCCTTGGCAAGTTTCACTGCAATAAGGCGCTTTTGGTAGCCACAGAACTTTCCTCCAGAAGGTCTTATCTTTGTCCATGTGATGTCAGATGAAACAAAAATTGAGCTGTTTAGCCACAATACCCAGCAATATGTTTGGAGGAGAAAAGGTGAGGCCTTTAATCCCAGGAACACCTTACCTACCGTCAAACATGGTGGTGGTGGTATTATGCTTGGGTCCTGTTTTGCTGCCAATGGAACTGGTGCTTCACAGAGAGTAAATGGGACAATGAAAAAGGAGGATTACCTCCAAATTCTTCAGGACAACCTAAAATGATCAGCCCGGATGTTGGGTCTTGGGCGCAGTTGGGTGTTCCAACAGGACAATGACCCCAAACACACGTCAAAAGTGGTAAAGGAATGGCTAAATCAGGCTAGAATCAAGGTTTTAGAATGGCCTTCCCAAAGTCCTGACTTAAACGTGCGGACAATGCTGAAGAAACAAGTCCATGTCAGAAAACCAACAAATTTAGCTGAACTGCACCAATTTTGTCAAGAGGAGTGGTCAAAAAATTTTCAGTAGACCCATAATAAATTAATAAAAAGAACCAAACTTCATGAATATTTTTTGTAGGGATGTCCGATAATGGCTTTTTGCCGATTTCCGATATTGTCCAACTCTTTAATTACCGATACCGATATCAACCGATACCGATATCAACCGATATATACAGTCGTGGAATTAACACATTATTATGCCTAATTTGGACAACCAGGTATGGTGAAGATAAGGCCTTTTTTTTAAAAAAATTAGTAAAATAAGATAAATAAATTAAAAACATTTTCTTGGATAAAAAAGAAAGTACAACAATATAAAAACAGTTACATAGAAACTAGTAATGAATGAAAATGAGTAAAATTAACTGTTAAAGGTTAGTACTATTAGTGGAGCAGCAGCACGCACAATCATGTGTGCTTACGGACTGTATCCCTTGCAGACTGTATTGATATATATTGATATATAATGTAGGAACCAGAATATTGATAACAGAAAGAAACAACCCTTTTGTGTGAATGAGTGTAAATGGGGGAGGGAGGTTTTTTGGGTTGGTGCACTAATTGTAAGTGTATCTTGTGCTTTTTATGTTGATTTAATTTTTAAAAAAAACGATACCGATAATTTCCGATATTACTTTTAACGCATATATCGGCCGATAATATCGGCAGGCCGATATTATCGGACATCTCTAGTTTTTTGTGACCAACAAGTATGTGCTCCAATCACTCTATCACAAAAAATAAGAGTTGTAGAAATTATTGGAAACTCAAGACAGCCATGACATTATGTTCTTTGACCACGACTGTATCTCCTGGAAGGTGAAATGTTACTGTATCTATTAGGGGTGTAACGGTACGTGTATTTGTATTGAACTGTTTCGGTACGGGGTTTCGGTTCGGTTTGGAGGTGTACCGAACGAGTTTCCACACGGACATATTAAGTAGCGTACCGCACGTTGTGTAAACAATGCACACTGAGGCACAACACACGGCATGCTAGCAACGACCGGGCTACGATAGACTGACCATACGTCCTCTTTTCACCGGACATGTCCTCTTTTGCGGAGCTGTCAGGGCGGAGTTTCTTACATGCCTCAAATGTCTGGCATTTTGAGTTAGGGTTGCGTGTATTTTCAATGTACGTTCAGGGTTAAGAAGGGGTTAAAAACAAAACAAATTGTGCGCGCAGCAGCATTGGTGAGGGAGGGGCAGAGACAGAGAGAGCGAGAGAGTTATGATAAACGCGCATGCGTCGCCAGGCTCTGCTTTTTATTCATAGATTTATCAGATTTAATTTTTTATTATCTGTAGCAGGGGTGTCAAAAGTGTGCCCCGCAGGCCATTTGCGGCCCACAGCTAATGTTTTAAAGGCCCACGGCACATTCTAAAAATACTATTAAAATAAAGAAAAACATAACAAAAGTGAAATAAAAAAGCTTAAAGGTTAAATGTAATTTAGAAAAAGTTGCAACGTTGACTAATAAAACAAAGCTTTTTTTTTTTCTTTCAAACTGTCATTGCTCAAAACATAATATTGAATCAAAATCAATGTTATTATGAATTATTGACCTATCCAAGGTTCCGATTACGTCACATCAAATATTCCACTAAGAAAAATATTAGGGATGTCCGATAATGGCTTTTTGCCGATATCCGATATTGTCCAACACTTTAATTACCGATACCGATATCAACCGATACCGATATCAACCGATATATGCAGTCGTGGAATTAACACATTATTATGCCTAATTTGGACAACCATGTATGGTGAAGATAAGGTACTTTAAAAAAAAAAAAAAAAAAAATAAGATAACTAAATTAAAAGCATTTTCTTGAATAAAAAAGAAAGTAAAACAATATAAAAACAGTTACATAGAAACTAGTAATGAATGAAAATGAGTAAAATTAACTGTTAAAGGTTAGTACTATTAGTGGACCAGCAGCACGCACAATCATGTGTGCTTACGGACTGTATCCCTTGCAGACTGTATTGATATATATTGATATATAATGTAGGAACCAGAATATTGATAACAGAAAGAAATGGGGGGAGGGAGGTTTTTTTGGTTGGTGCACTAATTGTAAGTGTATCTTGTGTTTTTTATGTTGATTTAATAAAAAATAAAATAAAATTTTAAAAAACGATACAGATAATAAAAAAAACGATACCGATCATTTCCGATATTACATTTTAACGCATAGGCCGATATTATCGGACATCCCTAAAAAATATTTTTGGTGGAAGATTTTGCAAATTTTGTAAATAAATAACCCAAAAATGTATATTTTGTTGTTTTCTTACTGTACCGAAAATGAACTGAACCGTGACCTCTAAACCGAGGTACGTACCGAACCGAAATTTTTGTGTACCGTTACACCCCTAGTATCTATACATTTTTTAAACTTGCGTTGGCCTTAAATTTACTTGATGAATGCATGAGAAACCTTATGTACTGTTTTTGCAATGTAAATAATGACAACTTTTCGAGTCATGCTCGTAACAAAAAACAGACATTATATACAGAGAAACACAGGCTAAAATATGAAATCCGTAGTTACACAGAAGATCTCTTTTTTGCGTTCATTGTAGTGCCAAACTCAAAACAACGAACATGAGTATTAAATCAAGGAAGAGTAGCCATCAGTGTATATACAGCAGGGGTCACCAACGCGGTGCCCGCGGGCACCAGGTAGCCCGTAAGGACCAGATGAGTAGCCCGCTGGCCTGTTCTAAAAATAGCTCAAATAGCAGCACTTACCAGTGAGCTGCCTCTATTTTTTACATTTTATTCATTTACTAGCAAGCTGGTCTCACTTTGCCTGACATTTTTAAATCTAAGAGAGACAAAACTCAAATAGAATTTGAAAATCCAAGAAAATATTTTAAAGACTTGGTCTTCACTTGTTTAAATAAATTCATTAATTTTTTTACTTTGCTTTTTATAACTTTCAGAAAGACAATTTTAGAGAGAAAATACAACCTTAAAAATGATTTTAGGATTTTTAAACACATATACCTTTTTACCTTTTAAATTCCTTCCTCTTCTTTCCTGACAATTTAAATCAATGTTCAAGTAATTTTTTTTTTTATTGTAAAGAATAATAAATCAATTTTAATTTAATTCTTCATTTTAGCTTCTGTTTTTTCGACGAAGAATATTTGTGAAATATTTCTTCAAACTTATTATGATTAAAATTCAAAAAAAAAAAATCTGGAAAATCTAGAAAATCTGTAGACTCAAATTTAAATCTTATTTCAAAGTCTTTTGAATTTCTTTTAAAATGTTTGCTCTGGAAAATCTAGAAGAATTAATGATTTGTCTTTGTTAGAAATATAGCTTGGTTCAATTTGTTATATATTCTAACAACGTGTAGATTGGATTTTAACCTATTTAAAACATGTCATCAAAATTCTAAAATTAATCTTAATCAGGAAAAATTACTAATGATGTTCCATAAATTATTTTTTTAATTTTTTCAAAAAGATTCCAATTAGCTAGTTTTTGTCTTCTTTTTTTCGGTTGAATTTTGAATTTTAAAGAGTCGAAATTGAAGATAAACTATGTTTCAAAATTTAATTGTCATTTTTTTCATGTTTTCTCCTCTTTTAAACCGTTCAATTAAGTGTAAATATCATTAATTATTAATAATAACATAGAGTTAAAGGTCAATTGAGCAAATTGGCTATTTCAGGCAATTTATTGAAGTGTGTATCAAACTGGTAGCCCTTCGCATTAATCAGTACCCAAGAAGTAGCTCTTGGTTTCAAAAAGGTTGGTGACCCCTGATATACAGTATATGACATTATTGACTCGACATGTTATTTCGCTGTACACTTTACAAAGCAATGGTGACCTCACAAACGCTGTTCTCCCTCTCCGACAGGCCACACGGGGCGTCTGCTGATGTCCCTGTGCTTTACCAGTATGTCCTTCCTGCTGCTGCACATCATCTATCAGATTACCGTCAACAGCCTCCTGGCCGGGAATTCAATCAGATCTGACTTCAACTGTAAGTACACCTTGCAGCAGCCTGTCAAGGTAGAACCCAAGACACTCTCAGGCCCCGGGAGATTTTCATCGTACAACATTTGAACAGCCCGATAATATCCTTCGATGTCAATAAACCCACGTCTACACAAACAGCATACATATACGTAGTGAAGAAAACAGAGCCATGGTTAATCAAGACTACATTAAAGGGCTAATACCCAAGCTTTTTGTAGACCATTAAATACACTATACTGCCAAAATTATTTGGCCACCCATCCAAATGAGAATCAGGTGTCCTAATCACTTGGCCCGGCCACAGGTGTATAAAATAAAGCACTTAATCATGGAGACTGTTTCTACAAACGGAAGGAATGGGCCGTTCTTAGGAGCTCAGTGATTTCCAGCATGGAACTGTCATAGGATGCCACCTGTGCAACAAATCCAGTCGTGAAATTCCTCGCTCCTAAATATTCCAAAGTCAACTGTCGGCTTTATTATAAGAAAATGGAAGAGTTTGGGAACAACAGCAACTCAGCCACGAAGTGGTAGGCCACGTAAACTGACAGAGAGGGGTCAGCGGATGCTGAAGCGCATAGTGCAGTGGTTCTTAACCTGGGTTCGATCGAACCCTAGGGGTTCGGTGAGTCGGGCTCAGGGGTTCGGCGGAGGTCAAGACACACCCGACTCATCATGTACCGTATTTTTCGGAGTATAAGTCGCACCGGAGTATAAGTCGCACCTGCCGAAAATGCATAATAAAGAAGGAAAAAAACATATATAAGTCGCACTGGAGTATAAGTCGCAATTTTGGGGGAAATTTATTTGATGAAACCCAACACCAAAAATAGACATTTGAAAGGCAATTTAAAATAAATAAAGAATAGTGAACAACAGGCTGAATAAGTGTACGTTATATGAGGCATAAATAACCAACTGAGAAGGTGCCTGGTATGTTAACGTAACATATTATGGTAAGAGTCATTCAAATAACTATAACATATAGAACATGCTATACGTTTACCAAACAATCTGTCACTCCTAATCGCTAAATCCCATGAAATCTTATACGTCTAGTCCAGTGGTTCTTAACCTGGGTTCGATCGAACCCTAGGGGTTCGGTGAGTCGGGCTCAGGGGTTCGGCGGAGGTCAAGACACACCCGACTCATCGTGTAAATAAAAACTTCTCCCTATCGGCGTATTACGGATACGGCAACAGCAGAAGTCAGACTGATTTGCAGGTGTGTAATTTGTTGTGAGTTTATGCACTGTGTTGGTTTTGTTGTTTGAACAAGGTGATGTTCATGCACGGTTCATTTTGTGCACCAGTAATAAAACATGGTAACACTTTAGTATGGGGAACATATTCACCATTAATTAGTTGTTTATTAACATGCAAATTAGTAACATATTGGCTCT
Source organism: Entelurus aequoreus (assembly GCF_033978785.1). Classification (NCBI taxonomy): domain Eukaryota; kingdom Metazoa; phylum Chordata; class Actinopteri; order Syngnathiformes; family Syngnathidae; genus Entelurus; species Entelurus aequoreus. Next base: position 50,549,704 of record NC_084746.1, on the reverse strand, counting down.
TAACTAGTCATTATTAAGTACTTATTAATGCCTTATTCAGCATGGCCTTATTATAACCCTAACCCTGGCCCTAACCCCCTAACCCTAACCAAATAACTCTAAATTAAGTCTTTGTTACTTAGAATATGTTCCCCTAGTGTCCAAAAAACTCTAAATTAAGTCTTTGTTACTTAGAATATGTTCCCCATACTAAAGTGTTACCAAAAACATATAACTTTGTCTTGAATTTGAAAAAACCCATTTAATTTTTCACTAAAGAAGGGTTCGGTGACTGCGCATATGAAACTGGTGGGGTTCGGTACCTCCAACAAGGTTAAGAACCACTGGCATAGTGCAAGGACTTTCTGCACAGTCAGTTGCTACAGAGCTCCAAACTTCATGTGACCTTCCAATTAGCCCACGTACAGTACGCAGAGAGCTTCATGGAATGGGTTTCCATGGCCGTGCAGCTGAATCTAAACCATACATCATCAAGTCCAATGCAAAGCGTGGGATGCAGTGGTGTAAAGCATGTCGCCACTGGACTCTAGAGCAGTGGAGACGCCTTCTCTGGACTGATGAGTCATGCTTTTCCATCTGGCAATCTGATGGACGGGTCCGTGTTTGGAGGTTGCCAGGAGAACGCTACATTTCGGACTGCATTGTCGCGAGTGTGAAATTTGATAGATAAGGGATTATGGTGTGAGGTTGTTTTTTAGGAGTTGGGCTTAGCCCCTTAGTTCCAGTGAAATAAACTTTGAATGCTCCAGTATACCAAAACATATTGGACAATTTCATGCTCCCAACCTTGTGGGAACAGTTTGGAGCGGGCCCCTTTCTCTTCCAACATGACTGTGCACCAGTCCGTAAAGACATGGTTGACAGAGTCTGGTTTGGATGAACTTGACTGGCCTGCACAGAGTCCTGACAGAACACCTTTGGGATGAATTAGAACGGAGACTGAGAGCCAGGCCTTCTCGACCAAGTATCCAATGCACTTTTGGAAGAAAGGTAGAAAATTAGGGATGTCCGATAATATCGGCCTGCCGATGTTATCGGCCGATAAATGCGTTAAAATGTAATATCGGAAATTATCGGTATCGTTTTTTTTATTATCGGTATCGTTTTTTTTGTTTGTTTGTTTGTTTTTAATTAAATCAACATAAAAAACACAAGATACACTTACAATTAATGCACCAACCCAAAAAACCTCCCTCCTCATTCACACAAAAGGGTTGTTTCTTTCTGTTATTAATATTTCTGGTGCCTACATTATATATCAATATATATCAATACAGTCTGCAAGGGATACAGTCCGTAAGCACACATGATTGTGCGTGCTGCTGGTCCACTAATAGTACTAACCTTTAACAGTTAATGTTACTCATTTTCATTAATTACTAGTTTCTATGTAACTGTTTTTATATTGTTTTACTTTCTTTATTTTATAATTTTTTTTGAAAAGTACCTTATCTTCACCATACCTGGTTGTCCAAATTAGACATAATAATGTGTTAATTCCACGACTGTATATATCGGTTGATATCGGTATCGGTAATTAAAGAGTTGGACAATATCGGATATCGGCAAAAAGCCATTATCGGACATCCCTATAGAAAATTCCTATAAACACACTCCGCAACATTGTGGACAGCCTTCCCTGAAGAGTTGAAGCTGTAATAGCTGCAAAAGGTGGACCGACGTCATATTGAACCCTATGGGTTAGGAATGGGATGGCACTTCAAGTTCATATGTGAGTCAAGGTGACCAAATACTTTTGTCAATATAGTGTATATTGTAGACATGGTACATAGGAGGTGCACAGGCCATTTAATATGATCTTAATATGGTACATTAGCGGTATGTAGGCCATTAAATATGATCAAATTTAATCGATTAGTTGTTGCAGCCCTAATATATATATATATATATATATATATATATATATATATATATATATATATATATATATATATATATATATATATATATATATATATATATATATATATATATATATATATATATATATAGCTAGAATTCACTGAAAGTCAAGTATTTATTTTATTTATAATTCGGAGGTCTCTAGGTTGGCAAGTATGATGCTAATACCGGTATACCGTACAACCCTATTGCGCATATACGATTGTTTACATGTATTTTGGGTGCCAATGTCAGCTGTGAGTCACTAAATCGGAATCAGGCATTTGGAATTGCGGTGTAATTCCAAGCAAAAGTGGTTGCATTAGTTGGAGGAGGTTCTGACATTAATGAAGAATTTCCTAGTTTGGCAGCTATAATTGTCTTTTAGGGTAGGGGGGGGGGGGGAGATTCCTGCGTTTTGCTGCATTTATCTGTTTCTTGACCATTTCCTGCATTTCGAGTCAATGCCTTCCTTATCTAAAGTTTCTAAATCTGGTATTCATCCCCCTGACACCCTTTTCCTTTTGGCAGTACAGCGTAAACAAGAAGCCCTCCTTCACACGGAGGCCGTTATCCTCCCCTTGCCCTCTCCCTCCAGAAAGGTTTCTATCATTTCCTCTCCACATGTCAGCCAACTACACCGTTAGAGCGGAACACAGAGTCCCGTATGACGGAGGGAAGCCTGGCGAGCTCAGGTCATTGACTGGTCACTCCGCCTCAGAGTCATCCGTCTTTGTTGTATGTGCTGACTGCACACGTGGAGGCTGACTGTACAGTATTTACAAATAGTTTTTGGGCTGATGTGTTAACCGACCAAGACATGGGTGGAGCTGGCTAAAGGGGAAGGCGGGGATGTCTTATCATGTTGGAACTGTCACTTTTTTCGTTTCATTTTCCTGCGATTGTGCCGAGCAACGACTCCACCCATCAGCGGGGCTTAAGGAGGCTCACGCTTGCCATTACAATTTTGTTTTCATATCTTTCTTTGTTTTGTTTCGCCTGTGTTTGTGACACTTGCTTAGGGATGACCTTTGCCAAGCAGTAAGAAATGTGCTGTTTGCACCTCCCACTGCCGATCCTCTTCCTCGCATCTCATCCAAACTTAACCTCTTGACATTCTTGCTGTGTGAGCTCATTTCAGATAATAATACCTGGGCGTAGAGGGGTTTGCAGATGTTCTGTTTTGGAAATACTGTGAGACACTTACAGTAGCTTTATCTCAACGTGCCCTCTGACTGGTCGACATAACTGAAATTAAAACCAAAACCATTTATTTACATTACATTTACACTGACTCGGAAAATGGGTGATAATAAATGATTAGTTAATAAAGGATGCTTTTATTTTGTAGAGTTTTCCTCGTTTTCATAGGCCCCATTGAGCCTCAAATTTCGAGAAAAGCAGTCAACCATGTATGTTGACAGGTTGTGAGTTCAAACCCAGGCCGAGTCATACCAAAGACTATAAAAATGGGACCCATTACCTCCCTGCTTGGCACTCAGCATCAAGGGTTGGAATCGGGGGTTAAATCACCACAAATGATTCCTAGCCACGGCCACCGCTGCTGCTCACTGCTCCCCTCACCCTCCCAGGGGGTGATCAAGGGTGATGGGTCAAATCAGAATCAGAAATACTTTATTAATCCCAGACGGGAAATTAAAATGTTAAGCCCAATCCCATTCAAGATCAGACAAACATTACAGGGAGACAGAACGGGATCGCTGACGGGTCTACCAACTTCCGGCGCCCCTTACAAAAAACGTGAGACACAGGTAAACAATGGGGGGCTGAGAAAAAAAAAATCGGTCTTAGCCTGGACCCCTGGAGACGGGGTCCATACTGAGGGCAAGGGAAAATAGCACACATCCCTCTTACATGTGTGTAAGAGAGAAATATCAAACATCAAAGGACATTAAAGACATTAAACGAGCAGAGCTGATGCAACCAGCCACTTCTACATACAGCTATGAATAAAAAGTAAAAGAAACATATACACTGTGGTGGCCTCTGCGGTGTTCCACGCCATTGTCTGCTGGGGTGGAGGGAGCATGGCCAGAGACAGGAGCAGACCCAACAAAGCAACCAAGAGAGCCGACTCCCCTCTCGGCCGCCCACTAACTCGGCCAGTGTCCAGTCCGCATGGATGAGCGAGGATGCGTCTAATGAGACTGAGAGAATAATTTCACCACACCTAGTGTGTGTGTGTGACAATCATCAGTGGCCTAGTGGTTAGAGTGTCCGCCCTGAGATCGGTAGGTTGTGAGTTCAAACCCCGGCCGAGTCATACCAAAGACTATAAAAATGGGACCCAATACCTCCCTGCTTGGCACTCAGCATCAAGGGTTGGAATTGGGGGTTAAATCACCAAAATGATTCCCGGGCGCGGCACCGCTGCTGCCCACTGCTCCCCTCACCTCCCAAGGGGTGAACAAGGGGATGGGTCAAATGCAGAGGACAAATTTCACCACACCTAGTGTGTGTGTGACAATCATTGGTACTTTAACTTTTAACTTAATTGGTACTTTAACTTGATCAACTTACTGTAAGCGGGCACTTTTTAATAATTATAGTAACTACCAAATTCCCATGTAAATTTTGATTGGCCTGGATACCTCTGGCCTACAGTTGAAACAATTAAAATGAGCTAAAATGCTAGCATAAAAATGTTAGCATGTTTACGTTAACATAACAGAAAAAGTTTGTATACTTTTAAGATGGCATCAATAACCAAAAGCCATGATTTTTAAGTTGTAATGAAAACAATTTGCTAAAATGCTGGCATATAACATCAGCATGCTAATGTTAGTATGATAACATTGGAAAAGTTTGCCTATTTTTTAAGATTGTGCCAAGTATCGATAGCCATCATTTTTAGGTTGAAACAAATACAATTAGCAAAAATGTTAGCATACAACTTTAACATGCTAACATTAGCATCATAACACAGGAGAAGTTAGGATACTTTTAAGATGGCACCAAGTAACAAAATCCATGATTTTTAGGTTTAAACATACAGATTTAGCTAAATTGCTAGTATGTAGGTTAAGCATGCCAATGCTGTCATACAGATAAGAGGAAATACTGTGAGACCCGCTTATCTCGACGTGCCCTCTGACTGGTCGACATAACTGAAATTGAAACCAAAACTAACCAATTATTACATTTACACTGACTAGGAAAGTGGGTGATAATAAAGGATGGTTTTATTTGGAAACATTTTCATAATTTTCATAGGCCCCATTGGGCCTCAAAATTTTAATAATTATAGTAAATACAAAATTCCCATGTAAATTTTGATGGGCCTGTTATAGGTCTGTAAACCTCTGGCCTAGAGTTGAAACAATTAAAATGAGCTAAAATGCTACCATAAAAATGTTAGCATGTTTACACTAAGATAACAGAAAAAGTTTTTATACTTTCAAGATGGCATCAAGAATCAAAAGCCATGATTTTTAAGTTGTTATGAAAAACATTTGCTAAAATGCTGGCATATAACATTAGCATGCTAATGTTAGCATGATAACATATTAAAAGTTTGCCTACTTTTTAAGATCGCGCCAAGTATCGAAAGCCATAATTGAAACAAATACAATTACCAAAAATGTTAGCATAAAACTTTAACATGCTAACACTAGCATGATAACATAGGAGAAGTTAGGATACTTCTAAGATGTCACCAAGTAACGAAATCCATGATTTTTAGGTTTAAACATACAGATTTAGCTAAAATTGCTAGTATGTAGGGTAAGGTTGTACGGTATACCGGTATTAGTATAGTACCCCGATACTAATGAATCATATTCGGTATTATACCGCCTCATTTTCCACCACTTTTCCTAATAATGTTGACAAAATAATAGAATGGAAAATTACACAAAATGTTACTGCATATGTCAGCAGACTAAATTAGGAGCCTTTGTTTGTTTATTTGTATACTTATAAAAGACAAGTTGTCTAGTATGTTCACTATTTTATTTAAGGACAAACGTGCAATAAGAAACATATGTTTAATGTACCGTGAGATTTTTTGTTAAAATAAAGCCAATAAGGCAATTTTTTTGTGCTCCCCTTTTTTTTAAAAAGTACAGAAAAGTATCTAAATAATTTTAGTACCGGTACCAAAATATTGGTATCGGGACAACACTAATGTAGGGTTAGCATGCTAATGTTGTCATACAGATAAGAGGAAATACAAAAAATGGCTAGACAGTTATATAATGTTCCTACACAATGTCTGGTATATATTTGTATTTTTATATGAGTAAAATTGGCTAAAATGTTCAAATGTTATAGTTAGCATGCAGGCACTTAGCAAGATAGCATGTCCTGAATGCAGTGAACACTTAGACCAGTGTTTTTCAACCTTGCCGTGAGATACAGTCTGGTGTGCCGTGGGAGATGATCTAATTTCACCTATTTGGGTTAAAAATATTTTTTCCAAACCAGTAATTACAATACGCAAATAATGTGCCGTTGTTGAGTGTCTGTACTGTCTGGAGATCGGCAGACTTACCACGTTATACTCTTCCATATCAGTAGGTGGCATCAGGTAGCTAATTGCTTTGTAGATGTCGGGAACAGCGGGAGGCAGTGTGCAGGTAAAAAGGTGTCTAATGCTTAAACCAAAAATAAACAAAAGGTGAGTGCCCCTAAGAAAAGGCATTGAAGCTTAGGGAAGGCTATGCAGAACGAAATTAAAACTGAACTGGCTACAAAGTAAACAAAAACAGAATGCTGGACGACAGCAAAGACTTACTGTGGAGCGAAGACGGCGTCCACAAAGTACATCCTAACATGACATGACAATCAACAATGTCCCCACAGAGAAGGATTAAAAACAACTGAAATATTCTTGATTGCTAAAACAAAGTAGATGCGGGAAATATCAAAGGAAGACATGAAACTGCTACAGGAAAATACCAAAAAAAGAGAAAAAGCCAACAAAATAGGAGCGCAAGACAAGAACTAAAGCACTACACACAGGAAAACAGCAAAAAACTCCAAATAAGTCAGGGCGTGACGTGACAGGTGGTGACAGTACATCTACTTTGAGACAAGAGCTATAGTGATGCATGCTTGGTTATGGTTTAAAGTCATATCCAACAATTGCGACAATGACTTTTTACTGTCGACCGAGTTTCGTTTTTTAATGATTTCTGCTGGGGGTGTGCCTTCGCATTTTTTCAACGCAAAAAAATGTGCCTTGACTCAAAAAAGCTTGAAAAACACTGGTTTAGACGTTGGAACGATGAAAATCCGTTGAGAAATGAGGAAACTAAGAGATTGTAAAACACTTACATTCATATTAATTGGGGGGGACTTGCTCTCTGCCCATTGAAGCTTAGGACAGTCACTGCACAGGACAGGAAGGAAGTATACTCATTTAGTCTGAGAAAAAACTCACGGGAGGGACTGCCATGTGGCTTCTAAGGAGCTCATCTAATTGGCTTCAGCTGGAGTTATGGTGAGGCACACGCACCCACTAAAAGAAATACCGTAATTTCCGGACTATAAGCCGCACCTGACTATAAGCCGCACCAGCTAAATTTAGGGGAAAATACAGATTGCTCCATATATAAGCCGCACCCGACTATAAGCCGCAGGGTTTTGATGTGTAATTACCGTAGTACAGGGGTCACCAACCTTTTTGAAACCAAGAGCTACTTCTTGGGTACTGATTAATGCGAAGGGCTACCAGTTTGATACACACTTAAATAAATTGCCAGAAATAGCCAATTTGCTCAATTTACCTTTAACTCTATGTTATTATTAATAATTAATGATATTTACACTTAATTGAACGGTTTAAAAGAGGAGAAAACACAAAAAAAATTACAATTAAATTTTGAAACATAGTTTGTCTTCAATTTCGACTCTTTAAAATTCAAAATTCAACCGAAAAAAAGAAGAGAAAAACTTAAAAAAATAATTTATGGAACATCATTAGTAATTTTTCCTGATTAAGATTAATTTTAGAATTTTGATGACATGTTTTAAATAGGTTAAAATCCAATCTACAATTTGTTAGAGTATATAGCAAATTGGACCAAGCTATATTTCTAACAAAGACAAATGACTATTTTTTCTAGATTTTCCAGAACAAAAATTAAAAAAAAAATTCAAAAGACTTTGAAATAAGATTTAAATTTGATTCTACAGATTTTCTGGATTTGCCAGAATAATTTTTTTGAATTTTAATCATAATAAGTTTGAAGAAATATTTCACAAATATTCTTCGTCAGAAAAATAGAAGCTAAAATGAAGAATTAAATTAAAATCTATTTATTATTCTTTACAATAAAAAATTGTTTTTACTTGAACATTGATTTAAATTGTCAGGAAAGAAAAGGAAGGAATTTAAAAGGTAAAAAGGTATATGTGTTTAAAAATCCTAAAATCATTTTTAAGGTTGTATTTTTTCTCTAAAATTGTCTTTCTGAAAGTTATAAGAAGCAAAGTAAAAAAATGAATGAATTTATTTAAACAAGTGAAGACCAAGTCTTTAAAATATTTTCTTGGATTTTCAAATTCTATTTGAGTTTTGTCTCTCTTAGAATTAAAAATGTCGGGCAAAGCGAGACCAGCTTGCTAGTAAATAAATACAATTTAAAAAATAGATGCAGCTCACTGGTAAGTGCTGCTATTTGAGCTATTTTTAGAACAGGCCGGCGGGCTACTCATCTGGTCCTTACGGGCTACCTGGTGCCCGCGGGCACCGCGTTGGTGACCCCTGCCGTAGTATATAGGGGTTCCTGCTACCACGGAGGGGATTGTCGGGACAGAGATGACTGTTTGGGAACGCAAAGCGTCCCATTTGTTAACAATAAATCTTTTAATCATTCAATCAAACTTTCACATCTTTGACATGGCGAACAGCATTCGTGCAGAGTACAAATAATACAACGCTGCAAAGTAATACAAAGTGCTCGCCTGTACGTTATCAAAATAACCAGCCTACCGGTATATGAAAAGTCAGTCTTTAATCATTGTGTCATCGTCTTCCTCCTGCGTACTAAAACCACCGAAATCCTCTTCGTCTGTGTCGGAGAAGAACAGGCCGTAAATAAGCCGCACCCTTGTATAAGCCGCAGGGACCAGAACGAGGGGAAAAAGTAGCGGCTTATAGTCCGGAAATTACGGTAACTCTTTAAAATATTAGAGAGCATTAGGCTGACATTGAACAGTTGTTCTGTGAAGTTTCAGGAAATATGGGGGTGGTTTCCTAAAATATGTAAAAGAGACTGATCTCAAATTTAACCCTGATTTAAAAAGTAATTAAAAAGTAAATCATTTATGAGCCTTTTGTCCGCTTTTGTGTATTGCTGCACCGTGTTTTGGACATTCAGGAGTGCAGTTGTCTGTGGCTTCATGTCAATATTTGCTTGTATCGTACTTATTTTATGGATGAGTTTTTTTTTCCTTTTTTATATATATTTATATATACGTATATATATAATTTTTGTAGGTTACTTGTTTGGAGGAGAGAAAAAAACATTTGACATGTGTTCAATTGAATTTCTGGGGCCGTACTTATCAAGCTTCTTAGAATGACTCCTAAGAAGTCTGCTAAGAGTTGACTTAAGAGTAAATAAATTCTTCGCTGAAAGCTGCACTTAAAAGTTAGTTATCAAGCGTCTTACTCACACTTTCAGCGAAGTGTAGGACTGAATTTTAAGTGTCACACTCGGAGCTAAATTACGACATTACTGTGTGCCGTAAACGGAATTTTAGGTGACGTCATTTCTGTGTCCATAGAAATGACCAATCACGGAAGGGAATCCCTTGTCTAAAAATAAAGAAATATCTTAGAAATATTTAAGTGGACAATGGGAGTGTATATTTTCACAATAAACTACAAAATAATACAAAACAAACAAACAATATTGGCAATGAATCAAAAATAAATGTTTCCTTTTTGTTGCACCTTTCCTGCTTCCTGCTCCCAGACCGTAACAAAGAGGCAGGGGAGACACTTCTCCAGGATGTATGCTCGGGGCAACACCCTTCACTTTACCCGGCAGTGGGTCTCCACAGCGGACGACTTTAGAGTGAATGATGAGTCCGGCGATTAGTTGCAAATCTTGCTTTATTGATTGCTTGCACACAGCCAATCCAACACAAAACAAACTAGTCCCCGCTCGCACTCACAGTACCGCTCCCTCTCTTCTCTCGCCCACACACTCACTGACGTCACTCACCTCACATGCTGTCACCTATTAAAGGGTCACACACACACACACATACGCTACTCTCATAACATTTTCTTTTCAATTCATTAATTAGGCAACTAATTTGAAACTGGTGTGGGTGGCTCTATATATACTAGTCCACTGCAGCCACATGCAGAAATCAACAGGGAATCGAAAATTATTAAATCTGTGACAAAAATAATACCTGCACTGTCTAAACGATACCGTTTGATCAGCTGCTCGTCATCAAACAAAGATGAACGTTCGCGCCCGTCTCTCGCCTCAGTGCCATCCCCTGCTGGCAACTCCTAACCACTTAAGACACCTCTGAAGGTCTCTTAAATATCGTGGAGAGTAGGAGTGATTCTTAGACTTAAGAAGATTGATAAAAAGCTTTTATTCTTAAGTTTGAGAGTAGGACTAAATTAAGCAAATTTTCAGGACTTAAGTGTAAAATGGCACTCTAAGAAGCTTGATAAGTACGGCCCCTGGTCTGTGTAAGTCAAAAATCCAATAATCAATTGTTTAAAGAAAAATAATTTGTTAATTACACAGAGTAACTGCATTGCATCTCTCAACATAATCTCCTAATGGAGTTTTCGGGCTTTCCTGGCAGCCTCCGAACATTTTCATTAGATCATTTTGGGGGGTGGGGGCGAAGCACTTTTGCTCTTAAATGATTTCCTCAGGCTGGAGGCTTTGTCGTGATCAATCATTGTTGCTAGTTCGACTCCCTGAGAGGCTTGACTTGGAGCGTGTATTTGGGTCGGAGTTGTGGTGCTCCTTCTAGCACACGTTTGCTTGTGTTTGGTAAATTTGTTTGTTGAAAGTCGTCAAACAATTCCTTGAAGCAACTGCTCATTTCATCCATGTTCAACTTCGGTCAGTGTTTTTGTTTGTTTCATTGTGTGTCTTTACTACAATCTTTTTCTAAATCTAGATGTTTCTTTGTGTAATATACACCCGTTACCATGTTGACCTGAATTGACACCATATCCTTGATTGATTGATTGATTCTTTTATTAGTAGGTTGCACAGTGAAGTACATATTCCGTACAATTGACCACTAAATGGTAACACCCCAATAAGTTTTTCAACTTGTTTAAGTCGGGGTCCACTTAAATTGATTCATGATACAGATATATACTATCATATATACTATCATCATAATACAGTCATCACACAAGATAATCACATTGAATTATTTACATTATTTACAATCAGGGGTGTGGATGGGGGGGGGGGGATATGGACATCAAGTAGTGGACATAGAGAGAGAGAGAGAGAGAGAGAGAGAGAGAGAGAGAGAGATCAGAAGGCATAAGAAAAAGAAAAAGTATCTGCATTTGATTGTTTACATTTGATTATTAGCAATCCGGGGAGGGTGTTAGTTTAGGGTTGTAGCTGCCTGGAGGTGAACTTTTATTGCGGTTTTGAAGGAGGATAGAGATGCCCTTTCTTTTATACCTTTTGGGAGCGCATTCCACATTGATGTGGCATAGAAAGAGAATGAGTTAAGACCTTTGTTAGTTCGGAATCTGGGTTTAACGTGGTTAGTGGAGCTCCCCCTGGTGTTGTGGTTATGGCGGTCATTTACGTTAAGGAAGTAGTTTGACATGTACTTCGGTATCAGGGCGGTGTAGCGGATTTTATAGACTAGGCTCAGTGCAAGTTGTTTAACTCTGTCCTCCACCTTGAGCCAGCCCACTTTAGAGAAGTGGGTAGGAGTGAGGTGTGATCTGGGGTGAAGGTCTAGTAGTAACCTGGCTAGCTTGTTCTGAGATGTTTGGAGTTTAGATTTGAGGGTTTTGGAGGTGCTAGGGTACCAGGAGGTGCATGCGTAATCGAAAAAGGGTTGAACGAGAGTTCCCGCCAGAATCCTCATGGTGCTTTTGTTGACCAGAGAGGAAATTCTGTAGAGAAATCTCGTTCGTTGGTTAACCTTTTTGATTACCTTGGTTGCCATTTTATCACAGGAAAGGTTAGCCTCTAGAATGGAACCTAGGTAGGTGACCTCATCTTTCCTGGTGATAACAATGTCACCTACTTTTATGGTGAAGTCATTGACTTTCTTAAGTTTGATGTGGGACCCAAACAGGATGGATTCTGTTTTACCCAAGTGTATGGATAGCATATACAAACATGTGTGTCGTCCGTTTGAACAAATAAATGCTGCCCTCAAATAGAAGCCTTCTTTCTCGCAGTCCATGCAAGGCAAACACAGACAATATCAAATTAGTGTTAGTCAGAGGTCCACACAGCCCTCATCCATCTGGAGAGCAGTAACTTCCACGTCCGCTTGCTCTTCCTGGACTTCACAGACCCATCCCACAGACACTAGTGTAGAAGCTGGACACAGTAGGGCTGAGTTCCTCATTGGGGAAATGGGTCGTGGACTTCCTGATCAACAGACCGACAGACTGTCAGGTTCCACAACACTGTCTCCTCTTCCATCTCTCTTAGCAGCACTGGCTGCCTCCAGGGATGTGTGCTGAGCCCCCTCCACTTACAACTACTAACCTATAACTGCACTGCAAAACACCCCAGCTGTCACAGTGTGGAGCACAGCAGTAGTGGGAGGCATCCCGGACAATGATGAGTTCGAGTACATCGAATAGGTAGAACACTTGGTGGATTGTTGCAAAAGCAACAACCTTTGCATCAATTTAAAACACACCAAAGAGATAGTGGTGGACATCAGTAAGGTACACTCTGAAGCAGCTTTGGAAGTGGTCTCCAGCTTGAGGCCCCCGTTTACACTAAGCCGGATAAGGTTATCTAGGGTAAATCACACCTAACCTTATCCGTGGCCACACACAATGCCATCGTTGAAGACCCCTACCTCCCTCTGTCCACCGACCGACTACGCACGCGCGGAAAATGAGCACGTCAGTCATCTCCAGTGTTGCTTTGTGTGCAAGTTCTTAAATGTAACTTAACTGAACAGTATCCAGTGTTGTGGTATTTCAATTAACTGGAATCCAGTGTGCTGTGGGGCCCTATTGTAGTGAATCACACCTGAGCCATCATAAATTAATGAAATCTTTATTAGACACGTAAACAATGTGATAAAGAACATTTTACATCAATCAATCTAGGGATCTAGATATCTGGTCAGGACACTCCTCACTCTTTTGCCTTCACCTTCATTGTCCATTCCTTTTTGGTGACTTGATATACTCTGGACCTAGACGTCGAGTCCGCGACATACATGGCGGACAATAACTGATACAGTCCGCTTTGCCAGTCCAAATGCATTCGCCATTTTCCTCGACGGCCAGGTAATACAAAGCACACGCTATCTTTTTTATCACATCCACGGGAGCCCGCATTCTCGCTGTCTCTCCTTCGACAAATGGAAGAAGTTTTTCGCTAAGTAGCATCACAGCTGACCCGGACGGACTTTGGAACGTTCTCTTGACGTCTGAGGAGTGTAGTATCCCAAATAGCTGCAATCGCTTTCTCTTAAGGTATTCACGTGTGATTTCCACAAGCGTCTGTACATGTAGAAGAAGGAGAAACACGAGCATGTCTGGATGACTCGCCTTCATATTTCCAGTGGTTAGCTCCGAGCTACCGAAACCGATTTATTATAAAGCTGGCTGTGGTGTGTTCTTTCTGACATCACTTCCTGTGTGGGCGAGGTCTTTCTGGCGTCACTTCCTCTCCGAACTCACTTTGTAAATGATCAATGAGTCCATACAAGGCTAAGTGCCGGAGATTCAAGAATTACACGACTGACTTACCCATGTAAAAATTTGTCCGAGGAGGGGGTCCTTAAACAATGGTTTAGTGTGGCTTAAACGGGGCTTAGGCTAAATAATTATTCGTTTAAGGGGTTAAACGACTTAGTGTAGACATGGCCTCAATATCTTGAGGTTGATCTATCCAGAGAGTTCACGTGGAACCAGAACACTTCCTGTCTGCTCAAGAAGCCACACCGGTGTCTCTACTTCCTCAGGAAGCTGTGGCGTGTTGGACAAGGGCGTTCCATCATTAGAAGCTTCTACATATGTGGTGGAGAGCACCCTCAGCACCAGCATAACGGTGTAGCACAGCAGCTGTACGGCTGAAAAGAGGAAGACACGGCAGAGGTTGGTAAAAGCTGCTAAAAGATGGTGGGGAGCAGCCTTCTTCCCACCACAGATATCATCCACAGATGCAGAAAGTGGGCTCTCTGCATCACCATGGGTCGCACCCACCCTGCACACCCTCTCTTTGATCACACCTCTATGACAGGAGGCTGCGAAGCATCCGGAGTTGGACCACGATACAGAGGAACAACTTATTTCCAGAAGCTGTTAGACTCTAATGGTGCTCTGTAGCTATGGATACCAATCTCCCCCACCCACACCCCTTCCATCGGTGCTACTGGGAAATGTAGTTAAGCTAAGTAGCTTCACTAAATGTACAGTCGTGGTCAGAAGTTGACATACACTTGTAAAGAACATAATGTCATGGCTGTCTTGAGTTTCCAATAACTTCTACAACTCTTATTTTTTTGTGATAGAGTGATTGGAGCTCATACTTGTTAGACACAAAAAACATTCATGAAGTTTGGTTCTTTTATGAATTTATTATGGGTCTTCTGAAAATGTGAGCAAATCTGCTGGGTCAAAAGTATACATACAGCAATGTTAATATTTGGTTACATGTCCCTTGGCAAGTTTCACTACAATAAGGCGCTTTTGGTAGCCATCCACAAGCTTCTGCTTGAATTTTTGACCACTCCTCTTGACAAAATTGGTGCAGTTCTGCTAAATTTAATGGTTTTCTGACATGGACTTGTTTCTTCAGCATTGTCCACACGTTTAAATCAGGACTTTGGGAAGGCCATTCTAAAACCTTCCTTCTAGCCTGATTTAGCCATTCCTTTACCACTTTTGACGTGTGTTTGGTGTCATTGTCCTGTTGGAACACCCAACTGTGCCCAAGACCCAACCTTCGGGCTGATGATTTTAGGTTGTTCTGAAGAATTTGGAGGTAATCCTCTTTTTTCCATTGTCCCATTTAAAGCACCAGTTTCATTGGCAGCAAATCAGGCCCAGAGCATAATACTACCACCACCATGTTTGACGGTAGGAATTATGTTCCTGGGATTAAAGGCTTCTGGGGCAAGCTTCTGGTTGAATTTTTTATCACTCCTCTTGACAAAATTGGTGAAGTTCTGCTAAATTTGTTGGTTTTCTGCCATGGACGTGTTTTTTTCAGCAGTCCACACGTTCTCAATGGGGTTTAAGTCAGGACTTTGGGAAGGCCATTCTAAAACCTTAATTCTAGCCTGATTTACCACTTTTGATGTGTGTTTGGGGTCATTGTCCTGTTGGAACACCCAACTGCGCCCAAGACCCAACCTGATGATCTTAGGTTGTCCTGAAGAATTTGGAGGTAATCCTCCTTTTTCATTGTCCCATTTACTCTCTGTAAAGCACCAGTTCCATTGGCAGCAAAACAGGCCCAGGGCATAATACTACCACCACCATGCTTGACGGTAGGAGTGGTGCCTCACCTTTTCTCCTCCAAACATATTGCTGGGTATTGTGGCCAAACATCTACATTTTTGTTTTCATCTGACCACAGAACTTTCCTCCAGAAGGTCTTATCTTTGTCCATGTGATGTCAGATGAAACACAAATGTAGCTGTTTACTCTATGACAAAAAAATAAGAGTTGTAGAAATGATTGGAAACTCAAGACAGCCATGACATTATGTTCTTTACAAAGTGTAAAGCTGATGATTTTAGGTTGTTCTGAAGAATTTGGAGGTAATCCTCTTTTTTCCATTGTCCCATTTAAAGCACCAGTTTCATTGGCAGCAAAACAGGCCCAGAGCATAATACTACCACCACTATGTTTGACGGTAGGAATTATGTTCCTGGGATTAAAGGCTTCTGGAGCAAGCTTCTGGTTGAATTTTTTTATCACTCCTCTTGACAAAATTGGTGCAGTTCTGCTAAATTTGTTGGTTTTCTGCCATGGACGTGTTTTTTTCAGCAGTCCACACGTTCTCAATGGGGTTTAAGTCAGGACTTTGGGAAGGCCATTCTAAAACCTTAATTCTAGCCTGATTTACCACTTTTGATGTGTGTTTGGGGTCATCGTCCTGTTGGAACACCCAACTGCGCCCAAGACCCAACCTGATGATCTTAGGTTGTTCTGAAGAATTTGGAGGTAATCCTCCTTTTTCATTGTCCCATTTACTCTCTGTAAAGCACCAGTTCCATTGGCAGCAAAACAGGCCCAGGGCATAATACTACCACCACCATGCTTGACGGTAGGAGTGGTGCCTCACCTTTTCTCCTCCAAACATATTGCTGGGTATTGTGGCCAAACATCTACATTTTTGTTTTCATCTGACCACAGAACTTTCCTCCAGAAGGTCTTATCTTTGTCCATGTGATGTCAGATGAAACACAAATGTAGCTGTTTACTCTATCACAAAATAATAAGAGTTGTAGAAATGATTAGAAACTCAAGACAGCCATGACATTATGTTTTTTACAAGTGTATGTAATATTTTGACCGCGGCTGTAGCTTGTTACTGCCCATCACTGCTAGCCACTCGTTCTAAAACAAATAAAATATGTACTTTTTAAGTGTATCATGTGTAGTCTCCTGAGTGTTGTCACATGCTCCATAAAGCACAAACTTCAAGCAGTTCACCTCCTAATTAGTCGCTAAATAAACCGAGCAGACCTTCCTCACTAAGGAGGCATAAATATGTTGCTACTGCTGTGTTTGGTCTGGCCGCACAACAAAGGCTGTTTGTCTCGGCCTCCTGAATAGCTGGAAACGTCCCGCTGCTGCGGAGTGACGTTCAGGAACACTTCAACCAGTCGGAACGCAGGGTGCAGGAAAGATGGCGTTCTTATGCCGGCGTATTTAACATCTGCTTCAACTCCAAAATGTTTAATATTGTGCTGTACTACATCACACTAAGAGATGATTCTTATAATACTTTGATTATAACAGCATGTTGTTAAGTGAATAGCTCTCTGACCCAGTGGTGTGCCTAAGAAAGTGTCCGGTTTTTTATTTGATGCAAACACTCATTGGTTGCCATGTCTGAAATACATTTCTCAACACATTGACAAATTATCCTGACTATGCGGTTTGCTCCTACCAATACTACATAAGCCTACTAAACATTTTTGCATCTCCCCATCCAGGTTCTGCATGGGAGAGATCCATAAGGCAAATTGGATTTGAGAGGTAAGAAAGACTTTTTGCAACAACTCAAATCAAAAACAGCGATATTACAGTAGCGTTAACATGAGGCTGGTCGTATGTTAAAGCACTATTATTTCCATCTTTTTAAGCGTGTCTAAAGTTAGGGCGTGTTTGGTTGATCCGAGCAGATTCCTGTCAGAGTTGAGCAATCTATTTTCAAGAATTGCAAGACCGACTGACGCCTGATGACCGAGAGAGTCAGCATAAAGGGAATTATTGCGCAATGCAGATGTGATGACATTTGATCTTAGCTTTTAGCACAGCAACATCCTTGGATTTATTGGGATAAAATAATTGGTATACTAGCCGTATACCACAAGTTGGAATGCATAAAAAAAGAAAGACATACACTGCAACAACTGAAATCTAAGTAAGATTAAATATCTCAAATAAGGGGGATATTTGCTTATTTTCTGTCTGATAAGATAATTCTTCTCACGAAGCAGATTTTATGTTAGAGTGTTTTACTTGTTTTAAGGGTTTTGGTCCTAAATAATCTCAGTAAGATATTACAGCTTGTTGCTGAGATTTGATGACCTATATTGAGTAAAACATGCTTGAAACTAGAATATCAACTGTTGCAAAGCTGTGTCATCAACACTCACAAGTATAAAACTACTTTTTTAATAATGATAGTAATAATGTCTTATTTCAAGCATGAAAAAAAAAAATCATGACTTTGACACAATTGTGTCTCATAATTAAACAGATGACAGCCAAATGTACTTTGCTGTTTTATGTTCAATGAAACAATAGAAAATACGTACTCATATAGTAGTACACTTGTTATTAGTGAGAATATACTTATTTTAATTAGGGATGTCCGATAATGGCTTTTTGCCGATATCCGATATTCCGATATTGTCCAACTCTTTAATTACCGATACCGATATCAACCGATACCGATATCAACCGATATATGCAGTCGTGGAATTAACACATTATTATGCCTAATTTGGACAACCATGTATGGTGAAGATAAGGTACTTTTTAAAAAATAATAATAAAATAATTAAATTAAAAACATTTTCTTGAATAAAAAAGAAAGTAAAACAATATAAAAACAGTTACATAGAAACTAGTAATGAAGGAAAATGAGTAAAATTAACTGTTAAAGGTTAGTACTATTAGTGGACCAGCAGCACGCACAATCATGTGTGCTTACGGACTGTATCCCTTGCAGACTGTATTGATATATATTGATATATAATGTAGGAACCAGAATATTGATAACAGAAAGAAATGGGGGGAGGGAGGTTTTTTGGGTTGGTGCACTAATTGTAAGTGTATCTTGTGTTTTTTATGTTGATTTAATAAAAAAAAACAAAAAACAAACAAACAAAAAAAACGATACAGATAATAAAAAAAACGATACCGATAATTTCCGATATTACATTTTAACGCATTTATCGGCCGATAATACCGGCAGGCCGATATTATCGGACATCCCTAATTTTAATGTATTTTTGGGTTCACTTAGGTTAGCTAATTTGACTTAATTTTGGAAAGTCTTGACAAGCCAAATTTTCTTGTTCTATTGGCAGATAATTTTGCTTAGTTCAAGTAAAATACCCCTCATTTTTGTATTTTTTTCTTGTTTTTGAACACTGACTTTTTGCAGTGTATATGTTCTTGTCTTACATAAGGATTGTGAATGATAGGCAAAAAAAATGCAGTTACCCTTTAAGGAACTTCACACCATATCTTTTTCATACTTATATATTCAGCTTACTTTACATGCAAAATTGTGTTCATTTCCTGTGTAAAAAAGAAAAGAAAATATTGTTTAATATAATAGAATATCAAAAAGCAAAATGGCCGTGGAAAATAACAATGAATTAAGAAATTTTTTTTGAAAAAAAAAAAGAAAATAATGTAACTAAAAAAAAAAGAGTAATACAATAAGATTACACAGGTGATAATAAATAGAAACTGGATAGAATGGAATAAGTGAATATATTAAAATAAAGACAAGTTAAACAGACATTAGGAATGAATGTATAATACCGGAGTAAAATTTTGGACTGAATCACACAATTATAAGTAGGGATGTCCGATAATGGCTTTTTGCCGATATCCGATATTCCGATATTGTCCAACTCTTTAATTACCGATACCGATATCAACCGATATATGCAGTCGTGGAATTAACACATTATTATGCCTAATTTGGACAACCAGGTATGGTGAAGATAAGGTACTTTTAAAAAAAAAATGTAAAATAAGATAAATAAATTAAAAACATTTTCTTGAATAAAAAAGAAAGTACAACAATATAAAAACAGTTACATAGAAACTAGTAATGAATGAAAATGAGTAAATTTAACTGTTAAAGGTTAGTACTATTAGTGGAGCAGCAGCACGCACAACATGTGTGCTTACGGACTGTATCCCTTGCAGACTGTATTGATATATATTGATATATAATGTAGGAAGCAGAATATTAATAACAGAAAGAAACAACCCTTTTGTGTGAATGAGTGTAAATGGGGGAGGGAGGTTTTTTGGGTTGGTGCACTAATTGTAAGTGTATCTTGTGTTTTTTATGTGGATTTAATAAAAAAAAAAAAAACGATACCGATAAAAAAAACAACCGATACCGATCATTTCCGATACTACATTTTAACGCATATATCGGCCGATATTATCGGACATCTCTAATTATAAGCATTGTTGAAATAGGTGTCATCTATAGCATGTTATTATTGTAGTGTTGTTCTCGTCAGTTGATGAATTCACAACATGAAAAAAGGTTAAAAGAGACCTATGATGAGTTTCGTCTTTTTAGACTTATTGTTAGAATATTGGATACTCGTGTTTAACAATGCCAAAGCATTCAATCTTAAAGGGGAACTGTACTTTTTATGGAATTTTGCCTATCGTTCTCAATCATTATGACAGACATGAAGATTATTTATTTATTTATTCATTTATTTTTTGCATTTTTGCGTTTTTTTCGTGTCGACCTCGCCATTTCCGGGTCTTAAATAGCTGTCAAAGTGTAACAACTTCTCGGAATACATCCTCAGACTTTTCCCGTCCAGGTGAGTTGCACAATAAACCTCCATGAAACGAGGAAACACCTCGCCAGTCGATCATGCAGTACCCATGCTTGTGATCACAGCGCCGCCATAAATAGTTCCTCTGCGTTAGCGCTTATAATAACAATATCACTAATACTTGGTTAATAAAAGTCACGAAATGTAAATGGAGTTTTGTTGATGGTTTTTGAATGATTATTTATTGGATTTTATGGGCGAAATAGAGGACCTCCCATGGGTTCAGCTGTAAGTGGACATTTATATACGTTTATTTAAAATTCAAAATGCATTAAAAAAAATTAATCCGTCATGTCTTTCATAATGATTGTGAACGAAAAAGTGCAGTTCCCCTTTAACGTTCATGCATTTTGGAGTGAGCTTGCATGCAGCTTTCTATGCCTCTGTTCACGTAATTTGTCAGCTATAACACAAAGCTAAGATGTGGATGTTTTGTTCAGATAGTTTAGCACAGGGGTCACCAACCTTTTTGAAAGCAAGAGCTACTTCTTGGGTACTGATTAATGCGAAGGGCTACCAGTTTGATACACACTCAAATAAATTGCCAGAAATAGCCAATTTGCTCAATTTACCTTTAACTCTGTTATTATTAATAATTAATGATATTTACACTTAATTGAACGGTTTAAAAGAGGAGAAAACACGAAAAAAATGACAATTAAATTTTGAAACATAGTTTATCTTCAATTTCGACTCTTTAAAATTCAAAATTCAACAGAAAAAAAGAAGAGAAAAACTAGCTCATTCGAATCTTTTTGAAAAAATTAAAAAAAGAATATATGGAACATCATTAGTAATTTTTCCTGATTAAGATTCATTTTAGAATTTTGATGACATATTTTAAATAGGTTAAAATCCAATCTACACTTTGTTAGAATATATAACAAATTGGACCAAGCTATATTTCTAACAAAGACAAATCATTATTTCTTCTAGATTTTCCAGAACAAAAATTTTAAAAGAATTTCAAAAGACTTTGAAATAAATTTCAAATTTGATTCTACAGATTTTCTAGATTTGCCGGAATAATTTTTTTGAATTTTAATCATAAGTTTGAAGAAATATTTCACAAATATTCTTTGTCGAAAAAACAGAAGCTAAAATGAAGAATTAAATTAAAATGTATTTATTATTCTTTACAATAAAAAATTTTTATTTACTTGAACATTGATTTAAATTGTCAGGAAAGAAGAGGAAGGAATTTAAAAGGTGAAAAGGTATATGTGTTTAAAAATCCTAAAACCATTTTTAAGGTTGTATTTTTTCTCTAAAATTGTCTTTCTGAAAGTTATAAGAAGCAAAGAAAACAAATTAATGAATTTATTTAAACAAGTGAAGACCAAGTCTTTAAAATATTTTCTTGGATTTTCAAATTCTATTTGAGTTTTGTCTCTCGTAGAATTAAAAATGTCGGGCAAAGTGAGACCAGCTTGCTAGTAAATAAATACAATTTAAAAAATAGAGGCAGCTCACTGGTAAGTGCTGCTATTTGAGCTATTTTTAGAACAGGCCAGCGGGCTACTCATCTGGTCCTTACGGGCTACTAGGTGCCCGCGGGCACCGCGTTGGTGACCCCTGGTTTAGCATATGTTGACTTGCAGTGTTTTTAGCATCGTTACTGTGGTCTCGTCGCATCCTTACATTTTTCTGTGTGCAGACCTTGCTGGAAAAATCTTGGGCGCACCTGATGTAGGATTACTGCTTCAGCTGTCAAATATCTATTAGATAAGAAGATGTTTATCGTTCGCAAAGTTTCCCCTATGCTAGAAATGCCACAATAACAGTAAACACCACTTTGCCGTCTGTGGTCTAAAGGCTCCTAAGCTTGTCCCTCTGTGGACTCCTGATGAAGCCTAAACCCAGTTAGGCTGCCGCTGTGTCTGCCTCCTCATTGCGCCTTGATCCTATTATGTACGGGAATGTCCAAACTGGGAAGGAATAAAACTTTTTTTTTTTTTTATCCCAACCGCATTCACCTTTAAATTGTTGGGGATCGTTGAAGACCACTTTTACAGATGTGACATTTTTTAATGTATATTCCACATTATTGTATGTTTTATGACATGAGTGTTAGAGGTTTTACTGCCGCTAATACTATGAGCATAATGATCAGTGTAAGTAGAGTCGTTAAATTGGATGTCGTCTTCTCTGCTGCTGATGCTTTCCTCTGTTTTCATGCATGAGAGGATGCACATTACGACTTAAGGCTTACCTGTTCAAATGTTTTCAATTGGATTTTTCAGTTTTTTGTCAGAGTCACTAATATGTTTCTTGCTTCTTGTCAACACTTTCATTAAAGGCCTACTGAAAGCCACTACTACCGACCACGCAGTCTGATAGTTTATACATCAATGATGAAATCTTAACATTCCAACACATGCCAATACGGCCGGGTTAACTTATAAAGTGACATTTAAAACTTCCCGGGAAATATCCGGCTGAAACGTCGCGGTATGATGACGTATG
>NC_084746.1:50111859-50139359 GCF_033978785.1 Entelurus aequoreus | reverse complement strand
ATTAATGAATTTATTTAAACAAGTGAAGACCAAGGGCCGTACTTATCAAGCTTCTTAGAATTACTCCTAAGAAGTCTGCTAAGAGTTGACTTAAGAGTAAATAAATTCTTCGCTGAAAGCTGCACTTAAAAGTTAGTTATCAAGCGTCTTACTCACACTTTCAGCGAAGTGTAGGACTGAATCTTAAGTGTCACACTCAGAGCTGAATTACGACATTACTATGTGCCGTAAACGCAATTTTAGGTGACGTCATTTCTGTGTCCATAGAAATGACCAATCACGGAAGGGAATCCGTTGTCTAAGAATAAAGAAATATCTTGGAAATATTTAAGTGGACAATGGGAGTGTATATTTTGACAATAAACTACAAAATAATACAAAACAAACTAGTCCCCGCCGGCACTCACGCTACCGCTCCCTCTCTTCTCTCGCCCACACACTCACTGACGTCACTCACCTCACGGCCACACACATACGCTACTGTCATAACATTTTCTTTCCAATTCATTAATTAGGCAACTAATTTGAAACTGGTGTGGGTGGCTCTATATATACTAGCCCACTGCAGACACATGCAGAAATCAACAAGGAATCGAAAAGTATTGAATCTGTGACCAAAATAATATCCGCTCTGTCTAAACGATACCTTTTGATCAGCTGCTCGTCATCAAAAAAAAAAAAAACATTGTTTCATTCCCTGAACGTTCGCGCACGTCTCTCTCGCCTCAGTGCCATCCCCTGCTGGCAACTCCTAACCACTTAAGACACCTCTGAAGGTCTCTTAAATATCGTGGAGAGTAGGAGTGATTCTTAGACTTAAGAACGTTGATAAAAAGCTTTTATTCTTAAGTTTGAGAGTAGGACTAAATTTCGCAAATTCTCAGGACTTAAGTGTAAAATGGCACTCTAAGAAGCTTGATAAGTACGGCCCCAAGTCTTTAAAATATTTTCTTGGATTTTCAAATTCTTTTTGAGTTTTGTCTCTCTTAGAATTAAAAATGTCAGGCAAAGCGAGACCAGCTTGCTAGTAAATAAATAACATTTAAAAAATAGAGGCAGCTCACTGGTAAGTGCTGCTATTTGAGCTATTTTTAGAACAGGCCGGCGGGCTACTCATCTGGTCCTTACGGGCTACCTGGTGCCCGCGGGCACCGCGTTGGTGACCCCTGATCTAAACCCTGTCCACTGTCGCGCCTGTGCATTGAAACATTGATCCTAAAAAGAAATCGTAATGTAGACCTTTATTTTATTATTGTACCAGGCAATACTGTTCCACTGCAGTCCCACGCAGCAGTAATACACCTCATTACTACAATCGGACACAAACAGGAAGTTTTTTTTTGCTGGGCTTAGCACAACCTGACCCTAGTGAAAGTAGACTTTCTTCTTCTTTGTCCTTAAATTATCAACCAATAAATATAATGTTTCATCTCCTGCTTCTGTGTTTGGCGGTGGTACCAAGCAAAGCTGGAGAGAAAAAATTAACTGCATCTTTCGCAGCCTGATGAGTCCGTCTAACTGCCGCAACACTGACGACCTGCTGTCTTCGTCCAACCTGCTCGTGAAGCAAGCCTTCAAAGACTTCCTCCTGCCAACAGAAGACGACACAAGAAGAGCTCATCTCGTGTTGGCAGGTAACTCTTGTGTTTGCCGTTAAAGTTGTCATTGTTGCCGAGATTTACTCTTTATTGGTCGTCCTGCAGGTCACCTTTGGGTGCTGGCCGACACTCAGGGCACTGACACCTTTCTTCACTGTGAGGTTGACGCGATTCAGCACTTGTCTGCTAGTCTGGTTGGTTATCTTCCGAACAAACACACACAGTTGAAGTGAATTCTGAATACTGCAAATGGTGTAGTTATTGCCAGATGTTAATTGAAAAGGTCACATACTCATAATATATCTTTAAAAAAAAAACATTTGTAGTGATTTGGAGTGCATGAGAAAGTGGAGAGAAACGCCTTGTTCTTTTTGACCATATAGTCATTTTTTAAGGGCCTTTTTTACTAAAGGGTTGCATGTACTAAAACACGTGCAAACGTGATAGCACTTGTAAAGCTGATCTATTAAACGTGTGCAAAGTAGATTGTGTCTGTTAAGTGAGCAGAGTAAGGAGTGCAATTTTTTTTAGCGTGCCTGCCTTCATTAATAATAATAATAATAGATTTTATTTGTAAAAAGCACTTTACATTGAGTGAACAACCTCGAAGTGCTACAGTGTATTAAAATAAAAAGATAATAAAAAAATTAAAACTAGAACAGCCAAATAGCTAAAACTAGTATGCATATACCGGTATCTAAAAAAAGGCTTTTTTAAAAAGAAGGGTTTTTAAGCCTTTTTTAAAAGCATCCACAGTCTGAGGTACCCTCAGGTGGTCAGGGAGAGCGTTCCACAGACTTGAAGATGCTAATATATTAAACCGCACGCGCAATGTGATTTATCAACACTCATCACCGTTTCAGGAGCTCTATTTTGCGTTTTATTTAGTTGTGAAAATGACATGCTCCCTGACACAGACGCACACGACTGTGAGAAAAGAGGTGCTCGTGCTACAAAGACAGACGATGGACAAAGAATCCTCCGTCCTACATGTGTTTCAACGTATTTGGACTGACTGAAATAAAAATGATTAGACACATCGTCTTTTATAATTTTATAGTTGCTGGGGGACTTAAGGGACTGATTTAAAAATGAATTTGGTTGACACCTTTTGGTATTTGTTGGCAGTTTTTTAATCTTGTTTTTTTATTTAGGAAATATGTTACTATAATATCTCCTACATGAAAAGATGTCTTTCATTATGCATTTTCTTGCATTTGAGTCACTCCAGACGCACTAATGCGCTGGTGATGCGATCCACAGCCTTGCACACAGAATTAAGTCTTAGTGTGCATATGTTGAGATTGCTATTCAGAGAAAGTGTTACAGAGTATAGATGTGTGTTGCTCGTTCAGCACCTCACACACAGGTAGGCGCATAATAACATGAATGTGCAGAAAATTAACAAGTGTTTCTGTGATAAAAGAACCGTATGCATGCAAAATCCTAATTTAAATAAGGCGGTCTGCACCACTTTTCAATTGCACACAGAGTGTTAGTAGATCACATGCAACAAGTCAACTCATAGTACATGCTATTTTATTGTTTGTAATTAAGGTTTGGAGCAAATTGCTGAGTACAGTAAGCAGTTCATGGCATGTCACTCCATCAGCAGAATAGCTAGCCATAGCAACATTTTAAAGCACATGTAGATCCATGAGATCGAAGGTAACGGGCATTCAATGTTGGTTTTCAGCCTTGCTGCTTACGTGCAGTGATTTCTCCAGATTCTCTGAACTTTTTGATGATATTAAGGACCGTAGATGGTGAAATCCCTAAATTCCTTGCAAGAGCCCGTTGAGAAATGTTGTTCCTAAAAAATTTGCTCACGCATTTTTTCACAAAGTGGGGACCCTTGCCCTATCCTTGTTTGTGAATGACTGAGCATTTCATGGAAGCTGCTTTTATACCCAATCATGGCACCCACCTGTTCCCAATTAGCCTGTTTACCTGTGGGATGCTCCAAATAAGTGTTTGATGAGCATTCCTTAACTTTCTCAGTCTTTTTTGCCACTTGTGCCAGCTTTTTTGAAACATGTTGCAGGCATCAAATTCCAAATTGATGCAAAAAATAACGTTTTCCAGTTCGAACGTTAAGTATCTTGTCTTTGCAGTCTATTCAGTTGAACATAGGTTGAAAAGGATTTGCAAATCATTGTATTCCGTTTTTATTTATGATTTACACAACATGCCAACTTCACTGGTTTTTGGGTTTTGTATTTGATTGACGTTGTACACAACTACGACCACAATTATACACACAATTTTACAGTAATACATTAAAAGTGAACAAGGCAGACTATTTTGATACAGCTCTCATATTCTGTGTACCAAACATTTTAAAAGTGTTTAAACCTAAACATCCACTCACTTCATGCTGGATTCATGTTTTTGGTCAAGCTGTATATTGATGTTTGAATGTATTCCTGCTTAGATACAAAGTGGCAAGCAGGAAGCACTCCGATCCCTCCTCTCCAACTATTATTTCCTATACGCTAATGTACGCCACAACCTGCTGCACCACCTACTGGACATTTACAACATGCTTGGTAAGTCATCAATGATCAACGCAAGTTTTTATGAATTGAATAAGTGCCCACATGCCATCAGCGTCACGTTCTTGATTGACAGTCTCTTTGCTGACTTCTGTTATCTGCCCCTAGGTGACTTGCCGGACGCTTTGAAGGACTGTCAAGATTTCCTGCAGCGCCACGCGACCGTGCTCTCCTCCTGGCCGGCGCTCTTCATCCAGCAGGCCCTCAACGAGCCCTCAAATGCCCCCGCCCATGCCTGGGCCCGAGCCCTCATGGGCAGTGGGACCGTGCGAGCAGTGGAGTGGCTCAACAACCACCATTCATTTAAGGAGAGCAGGTATGCAGTTAGTTATCTAAGGGGTGACATGCTCATGGCCTGACCAGAGCTGTATATACAGAGAGTATGGCCAAATCTGTTTCAAAGTTGAAACCAAACATGGCGCCCTGTAGTCACGTTAGGGGCTTTTTATCAGTCAGAGAGAGTATGGCCAGACAATCTCCTAAATTATTGATCCAAAACTCCTGACGTGACTAAAGGGCGCAATGTTTGGTCCAGGGTATCCACGGAGTCGTAAAAAGTCTTAAAGAGGAACTGCACTTTTTTGGAATTTTGCCTATCGTTCACAATCATTATGAAAGACATGACGACGGATGGATTTGTTTTTAATGCATTTTAAATATTAAATACATTTGATCAAAAGTCCGCTTACAATGGAGTCTATGGGAGCCTTTTAATTTTGCCTATAGAGTCCCTAAAAAAAAAACATCCATATATACATGATGTAAGTATATATGTAACATAGTAACAGGCACATTCATAATAACATTTAGTATTCTCGTATTTTGATAATTTTAAGCATTTTAAAAACGCACCACGGTTCCTTTTTTTTTTTTCTTCATCACTGATTTCTGCTCACTGCAGACTTTTTGAGAGATAAAAAAACATAAAACATCACTTTCTTTGCAAGTTAGGCTGTGAACTGCTGTGATGTTCATATATTCACATTTAGGCGAAGAATAACTCCTAATCCTCGGGAAGAAACGGGGTGGGAGGGCGGGTTGGAACAAGCGCTTTTAGTGTCGTCCTCGTCAATTCCAGGTCCTAAATTGGCTGTCAAAGTGTCCCAAATTGTCAGATTACCTACCCAGATGTCTCATGTCCAGGTGAGATTTATTATAATCCCCCTAAAATATCATAAAAGGTCTCAAGTACAATTTCGAAAATTTCTTAAAAGTCTATTTCCATTACTTTCATTTAAAACATGCATAAACTTTAGGCTTGTTTTTAAATGTTTCGATTTTTGAGGACAATATAATGTTAACTACAAAACTAAAGAGGGCTACCTGTGCTGCCCGGTCATAATTAATCGTGCACCACATAGTGTGCTGTGCGTGCGCAGCGGTGTGTTTTTACAGTTTAGCATAGCAACAGAGAAAACTTAACGAAAGCCCACAGTAAAGCCAAATTACTTGCATAAGATGGGTAAGTGCAAATTCAACAATTTGTGGCTCTTGAACGATCAATTTAATGCATGTTTGAAGCCGATGGATGGAAACGTATTAAGTTTTTAGGACCCGGATCTGGAGCCATCGAGGAGGGAAGCGTATGAAAACATTGCAGTGAAAGTGAATGAAATGGAATGATAATGTAAAAGTAAAAAAATCCAGGATAAGGCTGTCAAAAGCTGCTGAAACGTCACAAGCACTTGCACAACTCTACAAGGATCAACTTAACCCCCCCAAAGGAGTGTTATGTGGGTAAAATGGCACTAATTGCTGAAGGAGATCATGTTTGCTAGTGAAATCATACTATTACATACAGTAAGCACATGCTAATTTCTTTGTGGTAGTAGTCAAACTTTAAAAAAACAAAGCATAATTTTCTTATTGTTTCTATCATTTATTCCTATAATTTCAGGTCAGCTGTTCATGCCTAATCTTTTCTCCAAGTTTATACAGCAACTGACATTAAAAGCTATAAAGGTTGTCTCTTTAGTGTTTGCACTCTGTTTATGGTTGGGTGAGGAAAGCAAGGAAGATTTGTGAATGTCATCTTGTCATGCACAAATAAAATCTAGTCCTTGTTTATTAGCAATATGTTGTTTTTTTTAAAAACTCATAAAAAAACGGGTAAATATACATTAAAACATACCAGATACAAAATGAGCTGAGCAAATTTGAATGTTATCCACATTATTCAACATCCAAATTCTGTTTGAAGCTGGCAAGCCATAATTGCTTTTTTCCTTTTTAGACAGTCACTCTGTCTGCACTCTGTTTTTAACAAATGTGTGCAGACACAGTACTAGTACGGTACTGTAGATGTTTTTCTCTGTTCTTCTTTCTTCTGGTGTATTTAGTTGATTTAACCAGTGTTGGGACTAACTCGTTACCGCGTTAGTGTAACGCCGTTATTTTCGGCGGTAACTAGTAGTCTAACGTTTTATTTTTTATATTCAGTAACTCAGTTACCGTTACTACATGATGCGTTACTGCGTTATTTTACATTATTTTTTATGTAGTATCTGCTAGAAACAGAAGATCTGAGTGTGTTTTATTGGAGAGTTGCAGTGTCGTCCTGCTGAATTTTTTTGTGTCACAACGGGGACAAAAGAAGAGGCGCGCTCTGTGTGTGTCTGGGTGCGGGTGTTAGTGTAACGCTAACCGGGTGTGGGAAGGGGGAGGGGAGGGTGGTGTGTCTGTGTTTACTAACAAAACATCATGGCGGAGCAAAAGTCGAGTTTCTTAACATGGAGATATTCTCACTACTTTTCTTTTGTCGAGCACAAACAAAAGAACATTTTAGTTAAATGTAAGTTGTGTCTTTGATCAAAGATCCTATCTACTGCCCAAAACAGCAATTCAAATCTGCTGAAACAGCTACAAAAGCAACATGCTTCGACAAAGCTAGTAAAGAGAGACACAGACTCCGAAACCACTTCACATGCAAATGCATGTCAAGTTGATCAACAGATTGTATTATTCTCCAGTGCAATAACGGTACTGAAATGAAGGCTAAAAGGGCATTAATGGGAGCTTTAAAAAGAAAAAAAGAAGTAACTAGTTACTTTTCACAATAATGCATTACTTTTTGGTTAAGTAACTGAGTTAGTAACTGAGTTACTTTTGAAATAAAGTAACTAGTAACTAACTAGTTACTGGTTTTCAGTAACTAATCCAGCACTGGATTTAACCCTTTTGTTTTCCAATGTGAAAGAACAATGAATTAATTCATATACTTACAATTCATTCATGTCCTCTGATTTTGTTTTATGTCATTGTACTTTTTTGTCCAAATGGATATGAAATGGTCTAAAATTATATTCATTATGGTCTTAAAGTCTTAAAATTGACTTGTCTTAAATTGGATTTGTTGAAACCTGCAGATACTCTGTTGGTCCCAACTTTGAAACCAAGTTGTCCATACTCTCTCTATACACGGCTCTGAGCCTGACGTGTACAACCAATATTGTTTGGTATCTCGCAGTCAGCTGATGTCCACCTTCACGTCGAAGCCCACCTGCTTGGCGATGAGCTCCGATGGGGAGATGGTGGTTGGTACTGGACAGGGAACTCTGCATTTCATCAACACAAACACGGGACAGGTACAAACACGCCAAAACTGAATATGTTCTCTACTTTCCCAATAATCTTTCTTATCTGTAATGTAGCTCTTATTTATGGGTACTTCCTGTATCACAGGAAGTGAAGTCATTAGTTAGCAGCTGCGACGGAATCTCCACCTGCGTCCTCCTGAAGGACCGGCGTCTTGCTACAACCTCGTTCGATGGCCAAATCGAGATCTGGGACTCTGAGAGTGGATTCCGGTGAGCGTCGACCTTACCTCTCAAACCAACGTCGTCTTTCTTAATGACACCCCTTCTTCCCTTTGCAGGACGGCACTTATAAAGGGCCACACTAATGTGATCACAGCCAGTGACATAACCTCTGATAAAAAGCACCTCGCCACGGCATCCCTGGACTTGACGCTGAAGGTGAGTTGCTTAATAACACTGCTAGTCAAGTATCTCCATTAACAAAGTGATTAACTACTTTTTAGGTGTGGTCTTCAACAAAGGGCCACGAGGTGGCAGCTCTTCCCAGCAGCAGCCCTTTAAACTGTGTGACCTTTGACCCAGAGGACCGCTTGCTTGCTGCCGGCCGGTGGGACGGGAAAGTCGTCGTATGGAACTGGCTTCAGGATGCAACCCAAACGGTACGATACTAACGGATTAACAGCGAATTATGCCCTTTTAAGAGCACTATGACAACCACCAAGGCTTGGGTTGGATTTAAAGATGTGTGACTCGTTTTGCAAAAATAAGACATGAAATGAAACGAGAACAGCTGTTCCAGTTCAGGGTGGACGTTGACACCCAGGCGGCGTGGCTCAGTTGGTAGAGTGGCCGGGCCAACAACTTGAGGGTTCCAGGTTCGATTCCAGCTCCTTCCATCCTCGTCACTGCTGTTGTGTCCTTGGGCAAGACACTTTACCCTCCTTGTTCCTAGTGCCACCCATGGTGGTTTATATATAATAGCTTAAAGATTTAGATAATGGGTTTGTTTCACTTTGTAATGCGCTTTGCGTCTGTAGAGAAAAAGCGCTGTATTTATATAAATATAGTTCGTGGTGGACAGAACTGTACCATTTTTATTGTAGGGTGGGGACAAAATCTTGTGATTCATAATAATTTCCTGTATAAACATCTTTATCCGGATCCTCACCAAAATGTGACCAGGGGCCGTACTTATCAAGCTTCTTAGAGTGCCATTTTACACTTAAGTCCTGAGAATTTGCGAAATTTAGTCCTACTCTCAAACTTAAGAATAAAAGCTTTTTATCAACGTTCTTAAGTCTAAGAATCACTCCTACTCTCCACGATATTTAAGAGACCTTCAGAGGTGTCTTAAGTGGTTAGGAGTTGCCAGCAGGGGATGGCACTGAGGCGAGAGAGAGGTGCGCGAACGTTCAGGGAACGGAACAATGTGGGTTTTTTTTGATGACGAGCAGCTGATCAAACGGTATCGTTTAGGCAGAGCGGATATTATTTTTGTCACAGATTTAATACTTTTCGATTCCTTGTTGATTTCTGCATGTGTCTGCAGTGGGCTAGTATATATAGAGCCACCCACACCAGTTTCAAATTAGTTGCTTAATTAATGAATTGGAAAGAAAATGCTATGACAGTAGCGTATGTGTGTGGCCGTGAGGTGAGTGACGTCAGTGAGTGTGTGGGCGACAGAAGAGAGGGAGCGGTAGCGTGAGTGCCGGCGGGGACTAGTTTGTTTTGTATTATTTTGTAGTTTATTGTCAAAATATACACTCCCATTGTCCACTTAAATATTTCCAAGATATTTCTTTATTCTTAGACAACGGATTCCCTTCCGTGATTGGTCATTTCTATGGACACAGAAATGACGTCACCTAAAATTCCGTTTACGGCACATAGTAATGTCGTAATTCAGCTCTGAGTGTGACACTTAAGATTCAGTCCTACACTTCGCTGAAAGTGTGAGTAAGACGCTTGATAACTAACTTTTAAGTGCAGCTTTCAGCGAAGAATTTATTTACTCTTAAGTCAACTCTTAGCAGACTTCTTAGGAGTAATTCTAAGAAGCTTGATAAGTACGGCCCCAGGTATGCACATTGGTTTTTCTGTAATCCTGCTTACGAGCTAATACACCAGCCATCCATCTGCAGGCTTGTTTATTACTTTCTATTCCAACAGTTGCTGAGTGGCCACCGACACTCTGTGCGCAGCCTCTCCTTTACGCCGTCCTATGGCATGCTGTGCTCCGGTTCAGTGTCTGGAGAGGTGCGCGTGTGGTCAGTGGACCCCTTCTGCTGTGTGGGACGCTTCCAGGCTCATGCCGGCACCGTGGACGCCCTCACCTTTCTGGATGAGGGCCGTTTTCTGCTGACCGCCGGCTCTGATTACAAGGTGGGCGAGTAACACAGGCGTAACTTTAGTCAACTTGCAAATACATAGAAAGGATTGATGTTCTTGTTGTCATGTTAAACAGCTGCAGCTGTGGTCTGGTGGACTTGGACGCTCAGTGGCTGTTTTAAAAAAGGATCAAGTAAGTTTATTTTGACACACTTCATGTGAACGTGTTTGACTAAAATTAAAATCGCTCTGTTACGCCCACGGCCCATTGCCGCATTTTCGCGTTGGCTCTTGGAGACAAAAAGTTTGTTGTAATTGTGTACTTGTGTCGTTTTTCCAACATGTGACGTCAGCGGATATCTCCATGTATGGCAGTGGTTCACCCAAAGAGCTTTGCGCTAGTCTGCCTTTGTAGTCCAACGTTCTAGTCAAAGGGTTCCTTCTTTTTCTCTATCATCTTCACAACAAGTTTACTATCATTTACCCGGCGTGACACTCTCTCCAGGTCCTGATTTAAGTGATTTTCTAGGTCATTTAAGGTAGAGGCAGTACTATATAGAGTTGTGTCATCTGCATACGTAACCATATTGGTGTTTGTTGTAACACAAGGAAGATCATTAGTAAAAATAATAAAAAGTAAAGGACCTAAGCAACTTCCTTGAGGCACTTATCGACATGATACCCCCCCTCACACGTCCCCAGCTAGATAAGCCTGCCCCATAAATATGCACACCACTTTGTAAAAAAAAACAGGCTTTGCTACACATCTTAAAAAAAATAAAATTATATATATATATATATATATATATACACACTACCGTTCAAAAGTTTGGGGTCACATTAAAATGTCCTTATTTTTCAATGAAGATAACTTTAAACTAGTCTTAACTTTAAAGAAGTACACTCTATACATTGCTAATGTGGTAAATGACTATTCTAGCTGCAAATGTCTGGTTTTTGGTGCAATATCTACATAGGTGTATAGAGGCCCATTTCCAGCAACTATCAGTCCAGTGTTCTAATGGTACAATGTGTTTGCTCATTGGCTCAGAAGGCTAATTGATGATTAGAAAACCCTTGTGCAATCATGTTCACACATCTGAAAACAGTTTAGCTCGTTACAGAAGCTACAAAACTGACCTTCCTTTGAGCAGATTGAGTTTCTGGAGCATCACATTTGTGGGGTCAATTAAACGCTCAAAATGGCCAGAAAAAGAGAACTTTCATCTGAAACTCGACAGTCTATTCTTGTTCTTAGAAATGAAGGCTATTCCACAAAATTGTTTGGGTGACCCCAAACTTTTGAACGGTAGTGTATATATATATATATATATACAGTGGGGCAAAAAAGTATTTAGTCAGCCACCCATTGACAATCAATGGGTGGCTGACTAAATACTTTTTTGCCCCACTGTATATATATAGACAGCTACAGACATAGCTGTCTGAATATGCTAACGTAGCATGATGCTGTTAAAATGTGAGTGTAATGTTAGCATGTAGTTCACATAGCTATGCTAGTGTTGCCATTGTTTGTGTCCTCCTTGCCCAGTGCTTAATTGTTGCATGTGGTATATGTCATATTTTACACTGGACAAGTGCAGAGTTATTGTGTCTATGTAAAACAAACAAAAAAAAGTACACGTTAGCGCTTCTTAAAGACACAAACACCGCTCATTAACATTAAAGCTACAGACATACAAAACAGTGCACTTTTAGTAGGGCTTACTAAAAGCACTTTTAAACTGTTTGCATTTCAGTATAAAGGCTAACACACCATTACAGTATTCCAATACACCTCTGACACTTATTTAAGTGAAATATACTGTAATTATGTACCTTCTTAAAAACACATTTAGAACACCAGAGTTTATGGCTTACATAAAAAATTTACAAAACATGTGAGTATAAAACACAACATGTGAGTATGTACCATGTACAAATTGTCAGTTACAGCTAAGTTCACGTAAATGTAACCTGTGGCGTAATTTCTTTGTATTTCTCCAGTGTGAGCAGGAGCCTCCTTACAAGAAAGTCAAGTGCGGCACCTCCTCGGTGCCCGGCGCTCTGTGCGCGGCAGTCAAAGGGGACTACGTCGCAGTGGGCTACCATAACGGCGGATTGAAACTCTTCTGCATCAGCTCAGGTGGGTTGACGCGCCGGCGCACACCAACAGCTAAAGGAATAGAATAGCATAAAAGAATATTGTGATAGTAAGAGATATTGTTGTGGTTTTACAGCTGGGAGTTGTGGTGCCCCCTGTTGGGTTGGCAAGTGCTTGACAGACTGCGAATGTGTATTTGTGGACACCGCTATTCTGTATTGGTGTGGAGAGAGAAGAATAAAAATGTACATGAATCTTCTTGTTAACTTCCAGGTGAGAGGATCTGGGCCATCGATCTTGTGCACTTGTCCGTCCCGTGTCTGCTGTGGTTGAACCCCGAATTGCTGCTGTCCACTGGCTATGACAAGCGTTTGCGATTGTGGAAAAAAACATTTGGAAAGGATGGGGAGCTGACCGGCATGGAGATGACAGGAATGTTTGCCGCGCAATTGGGCATCGTCCAGGCTGTAGCGCAAAGCTCCACTTACCTGGCGACCGCTTCGGGTAAGACGACACCAAACAGAACATGCCTGTGTCCACACAGAGATGACTAAATTTGACTCTGTGTTGAGCAGATGACTGCACAGTTTTCCTGTGGCTGCTGAGCGAGCTAACAGACAACCCCGAGTCTGATATAAACCCGGCTGCCATACTCAAGGGCCACAGCAAGGGTGTCACCTGTTTGGCCTTCAGCCCTGATGGTGGACGGCTGCTCTCTGGTGGAAAAGACAAAGTAAGAACATTTCCGGTTCAATAGTTGGGGAAAACATAAAATATTGCAAAGACAAATGTAGAAGTAAAAGTACAAGTCTTAAAAAATGTAGTGAGATAGAAGTGGAAAAAGGAAGTGATTTAAAATGTGTTAACAGTAGTTAATATGGGGGTCTCCTGAACCGCAAAACAGGAAACAAATCTCAAAACAGGTCTTCGTTAGTGAAGCTACACTTTAAAGGCCTACTGAAATGATTTTTTTTTAATTTAAACGGGAATAGCAGATCCATTCTATGTGTCATACTTGATCATTTCGCGATATTGCCATATTTTTGCTGAAAGGATTTAGTAGAGAAAATCGACGATAAAGTTCGCAACTTTTGCTCGCTGATAAAAAAAAAGCCTTGCCTGTACCGGA
The DNA here is from genome assembly GCF_033978785.1 of Entelurus aequoreus. Taxonomy (NCBI): domain Eukaryota; kingdom Metazoa; phylum Chordata; class Actinopteri; order Syngnathiformes; family Syngnathidae; genus Entelurus; species Entelurus aequoreus. The sequence continues at coordinate 50,126,106 of NC_084746.1, read as the reverse complement.
AGTAGCGTGACGTCACAGGAGCTAGTATTCCTCACAATTCCCCGTTGTTTACAATGGAGCGAGAGAGATTCGGACCGAGAAAGTGACGATTACCCCATTAATTTGAGCGAGGATGAAAGATTCGTAGATGAGGAACGTTACAGTGAAGGACTTGAGAGGCAGTGATGGACGTATCTTTTTTCGCTCTGACCGTAACTTAGGTACAAGCTGGCTCATTGGATTCCACACTCTCTCCTTTTTCTATTGTGGATCACAGATTTGTATTTTAAACCACCTCGGATACTATATCCTCTTGAAAATGAGAGTCGAGAACGCGAAATGGACATTCAGTGCCTTTTATCTCCACGACAATACATCGGCGAAATGGTTTAGCTACGAGCTAACGTGATAGCATCGTGCTTTAACTGCATATAGAAACAAAAACAAAAAAACCCCTGACTGGAAGGATAGATAGAAAATCAACAATACTATTAAACCGTGGACATGTAAATACACGGTTAATGCTTTCCAGGCTGGCGAAGGTTAACAATGCTGTGCTAACGACGCCATTGAAGTTAACTTAGCAACCGAACCGCACAGAGCTATGCTAAAAACATTAGCTCTCCACCTACGCCAGCCAGCCCTCATCTGCTCATCAACACCCGTGCTCACCTGCGTTCCAGCGATCGGCAGAAGGACGAAGGACTTCACCCGATGCGTTTGGCGGCCCGGAGACGTAGGAAGTCAAGGTGAGGTCGCTGGCTAGCGCGTCTGCTCTCCAACAAAGTCCTCCTGGTTGTGTTGCTGTAGTCCGCTGCTAATACACCGATCCCACCTACAACTGTCTTCTTTGCAGCCTTCATTGTTCATTAAACAAATTGCAAAAGATGTCCAGAATACTGTGGAATTATGAAATGAAAACAGAGCTTTTTGTATAGGATTCTACGGGGTACCATAACTTCCGTTACTCTGACTTCGTCACGCGCATACGTCATCATACCGCGACGTTTCAGCCGGATATTTCCCGGGAAATTTTAAATGTCCCTTTATAAGTTAACCCGGCCGTATTGGCATGTGTTGCAATGTTAAGATTTCATCATTGATATATAAACTATCAGACTGCGTGGTCGGTAGTAGTGGCTTTCAGTAGGCCTTTAATTACAATATCAAAGTAAAATACATCACTCTTTATGCAGAATGTACAGCCTAATGGTAGTCAAGCATACACTTCTCTTTCCAAGTGCAATTTTTTTTACTTCTGTGTTCTTGTTTTACCGTGTCTTACAGTATTTAATTTTTTTTCACAGAAATAAACATATACAATATATTTATATATTTAGTTATTATCTTTTAGAATTCTGCTAGTACGATTGTTCAATGTTTGTTGTACAACCTGCAACGACAAAGAAATCTAATCTATGGTAATAAGATTTCAAATGTAGCAAAGTAAGATACTTTAAAGACAACAAAGAAATATGAAACTGCAAGTTCGGGTGGTCCTCATTGTACGCAGTTCTGTGTCACAACATTTTGTAGTTACATATACGCACTCTCATAAATAATTGAAGGGGCCCTATAATGAAAAACAAATCTTTCTTACCTGTTGGTAAGAAACTGTACCTGTTGGTGTACTTGGGATCTGCGTAAATCCCGAAATTGTTTAATCTAACCATGGAGGCATTGCAGAGATATTTATAAAACAGTCTTGCCTTCCTTCTTAATTCCGCCAGACTAGCTCTTTGGAATTTGCTCCCTGTATGACTTTTTTTGCCGTGTGTGATGTTAGCGGACTATCTATGTATGGTACCTTGCGCGTCCGTTATTGTAGTCTGCGCTGTAGTCAATAAACTTATTTTTTCTCTTATATCCTCTTGTTGTGGGACAGACTGTCTCGTTAGTGCAAATGCATTGTTCGCTGTTGCCATTTCTACTACAAAGTAGCGTATAGTTCGAAAATCTACAACAAAGTGGGAAGGGAGAAGACAGTCGAAGTAAAGCTACGTAAATAAGACCCGTCCACAAAACGGCGCATTCTGAAGAGACGGTCAGAAAGCAGCTTGAAAAATGTCCGTAAAACATAATCTATGAACAATTTTGACCAAAGAACCACCATTACATCATCATCATTCAATCAAAGTTTATTTATACAGCCCTTAATCACAAGAGTCTCAAAGGGCTGCACAAACCACAATGACATCCTCGGCTCAGATCCCACATCAGGGTAAGAAAAAACTTTAAAAGTTTGACCGGGGAAATGGATGCCGAGTGGATACAGTTAATAATGTGAGAGTCCAGTCCACATGTTAAGTAAACTACAAGGAAATGTTTTAACTGTAGAAAAAAATGTGACCCCCATTCAGACCGCCATAACCACAACACCAGGGGGTGCTCCACTAACCACTTTAAACCCAGATTCCGAACTAACAAAGGTCTTCACTCATTCTCTTTCTATGCCACATCAATGTGGAATGCGCTCCCAACAGGTATAAAAGAAATGGCATCTCTATCCTCCTTCAAAACCGCAATAAAAGTTCACCTCCAGGCAGCTACAACCCTAAACTAACACCCTCCCCGGATTGCTAATAATCAAATGTAAACAATCAAATGCAGATACTTTTTCTTTTTCTTATGCCTTCTGATCTCTCTCTCTCTCTCTCTCTCTCTCTCTCTCTCTCTCTCTCTCTCTCTATGTCCACTACTTGATGTCCATATCCCCCCCCCCCTCCACACCCCTGATTGTAAATAATGTAAATAATTCAATGTGATTATCTTGTGTGATGACTGTATTATGATGATAGTATATATGATAGTATATATCTGTATCACGAATCAATTTAAGTGGACCCCGACTTAAACAAGTTGAAAAACTTATTCGGGTGTTACCATTTAGTGGTCAATTGTACGGAATATGTACTTCACTGTGCAACCTACTAATAAAAGTCTCAATCAATCAATCAAACCGTACAAAAAAAACAGAACTAGCTAGGTAGGTACTATCTAGAAAGTGAAATGAAATTAGATAAGGTAAAATGTTGAGGAAGTGTAGAAATCAACATTGCTTGGTTCAATGTCGCGAGCATCTTGAAGGATAAAGATGGTATCTTTAAGGATCTGCTCCTATGAAATAGCTAACTAAGCAGTGCAGTGGTGTCATTTTTTCCACATGACTTCAGGAATAAAAGTAACTAATTATATTTCATCTTTCTATTACTGTATTTTATATGTAATTCATGTGTTTTGTGTACAGTGTGAATGACTTTGGTGTTCATTTAGCTATGAATCGATTTACACTAAAAGTCAACATACATCACACTCTAAAATTTGGAGCTCGTAACCTGAGGACCACCTGTACAGTTTTTACAAAACTAAAAATATACAAGCATGAATTTGTGTCAGTCGTTTATGTATTTCAATTATGTCCAAATGTTGATGTAAAAAATGACGAGCTGAAATCAAATGTGGTATCCAGGGTCTGGTCGTGTCGGACATGACCTCGGATCCTCCTGTTGTTTCCAAAGTGCTCCCCGCCTTCCATCGAGACTGGATCACTGGCTGTGCTTGGACTCCAGACTGTGTGGTGGGCATCTAAACTTATTTTCATGTAATTTTCCTCCATTGGCTTAGGACACAGGGATCCAAAGTGTGAGCTTTGACATATTCTACACATATGCTGCCACAAATAAATAAATGAAAGTATAGGAGCTACTGGTTTACTCTTGTTTGTTCCACCAACAACACATGCAATGTCATATTACTGACTAAATTCTCATCAAGTCCAAACAATCTGCTTTGTGTTTCCAGATAAGCTCTTCCGCTGATTGCAGACTTTGTTTATGGGATGTTGAAACCGGTCATAGTCTTCAAGAAATCACTTGGAAGAGTCCGTTTACTTCTGTCTGCTGTCAGGTAAGACGCTGTTTCACATGAACCAACATTGCCGTTAGGGCTGCAACGATTCATCGATTAATTTTATTAGATAAAAACTATTGATATGTATTTTGGCATTTCGATGATTCCGTTTAATGAGTAAGATATGCGTACATTGTATTGCTCCAACACACATTAAGTGTTTTCTTTATCTTTTTTATTTTTTTAATTTTTTTTATTTTTTTTTTTTATAATGTCCTGCCCAGCTTCTCGGGCAAATCATATAGCAGATGTAGATGCCCATATCGGCTGTTCAGATTTACTTTACAAAAGAGAAGTGTTGGATACTTCTCTTGTTGCCTTACTTGTATTTTGACTTTATTAAATGTATTTATATTATCATTTGGTGCAGGAGGGGATAGAAAGAGAGAAAAAGGAAGACAGAGGGGGGAATTGTGGGGACAAGAGGGGGATTAGACAGAGAGACAACAACAGCAAACACAACAACAACAACAACAGAGCAACATCGGCAAATACGACATGTACAAATATGATGGTAAAAGTAATAGCAAATAAGCAGTTAGCGAAAATAAAATAAAAAATACAGAAATGACAATGAGCATTATTACACTAAAAATGGAGCAATATGAATACCAATAGAAATAGTGCTATTGATAATAAACAATACCAGTACTTTACCTTTATTATCAACAATACAATTGTTCAAATGCAACAATACATATACGTAATGATAACTTGAGATACGAAAGAATGCAGAAAAATGGAAGTGTTTTCTTTATTTTGGTTCTTTATTGGGGTTTTCTTTATTTTGTTCTTTATTTATTATCTATTACCTGGTTATGTTTTTTTTTTTTTTTTTTACAAAACCCAAAACCAGGGAAGTTGGCACGTTGTGTAAATCGTAAATAAAAACAGAATACAATGATTTGCAAATTCTTTTCAACTTATTTTCAATTGAACACACCTCAAAGACAAGATATTTTATGTTCGAACTGAGAAACTTAATTTTTTTTTTTGCAATTAATCATTAACTTATAATTTAATGGCAGCAACACATTGCAAAAAAGTTGGCACAGGGGCATTTTTACCACTGTGTTACATGGCCTTTCCTTTTAACAACACTGAGGAGACCAATTTTTTAAGCTTTTAAGGTGAAATTATTTTCCATTCTTGCTTGATGTACAGCTTAAGATGTTTAAAAATCCGGGGTCTCCGTTGTTGTATTTTAGGCTTTATAATGCGCCACACATTTTCAATGGGAGACAGGTCTGGACTACAGGCAGGCCAGTCTAGTACCCGCACTCTTTTATTACAAAAAAGACACGTTGTTGTAACACGTGGCTTGGCATTGTCTTTTGAAATAAGCAGGGGCGTCCATGATAACGTTGCTTGGATGGCAACATATGTTGCTCCAAAACCTGTATGTACCATTCAGCATTAATGGTGCCTTCACAGATGTGTAAGTTACCCATGCCTTGGGCACTAATACACCCCCATACCATCACACATGCTGGCTTTTCAACTTTGCGCCTATAACTGTCCGAATGGTTCTTTTCCTCTTTGGCACGACGTCCACAGTTTCCAAAAACAATTTAAAATGTGGAGTTGTCAGACCACAGAACACTTTTCCACTTTGCATCAGTCCATCTTAGATGAGCTCAGGCCCAGCGAAGCCGGCGGCGTCTCTGGGTGTTGTTGATGAATGGCTTTCGCTTTGTATAGTAAGAGTTTTAACTTAACTGTAGTTACTGACAGTGGTTTTCTGAAGTGTTCCTGATACAATGTGGTTATATCCTTTACACACTGATGTCGGTTTTTGATGCAGTACCGCCTGAGGGATCGAAGGTCACAAGCATTCAATGTTGATTTTCAGCCTTGCCGCTTACGTGCAGTGATTTCTCTGAACCTTTTGATGATATTACGGAGCGTAGATGGTGAAATCCCTAAATTCCTTGCAATAGCTCGTTGAGAAATGTTGTTTTTAAACTGTTCGACAATTTGCTCACGCATTTGTTGACAAAGTGGTGACCCTCGCCCCATCCTTGTTTGTGAATGACTGTGCATTTCATGGAAGCTGCTTTTATACCCAATCATGGCACCCACCTGTTCCCAATTAGCCTGTTCACCTGTGGGATGTTCCAAATAAGTGTTTTATGAGCATTCCTCAACTTTCTCAGTCTTTTTTGCCACTTGTGCCAGCTTTTTTCAAACATGTTGCAGGCATCAAATTCCAAATGAGCTAATATTTGCAAAAAATAACAAATATTACCAGTTTGAACGTTAATTATCTTGTCTTTGCAGTCTATTCAATTGAATATAAGTTGAAAAGGATTTGCAAATCATTGTATTCTGTTTTTATTTACGATTTACACAACGTGCCAACTTCACTGGTTTTGGGTATTGTACTTTTTAACTTGTTTTTTTTATGTAGTTGATATATAGTAAAAGTGCTATTTCAATGTTATGTGAATTTATAACAAGAAGTATAAGGGGCATTAGAAAAATCCCTGTTTCTTTAAACTATTTTTCCAAAACGTCACATTGACACTAAAAAGTGTGTTTTATTTGATTACTCGATTAATTGAACAAATGAATCGATAGATTACTCTATTACTAAAATAATGGATAGCTGTAACCCTAAGTGGCGTTCCTGCCTGCCTCTGATTGGCTATCCTCCGTCCGCTTACAGGGGCCGTATGTGGCGGCCGGCTGCGCAGACGGCAGCCTGCATGTGTGGAAGTGGGAGACAAGCGTGGAAGTCTGTCACATTCCGGCCCACAATGGACTCATTCACAGCTGCTCTGTCGTGACTAACACAGGTAAACCTCCAACTAAATCCAATGATGACCCTTTTTATATCATAAGTAGGGGTGTTCTGATCCGATATTGATGTCGGACATCAGTCAGCAAAAAACAAGGATTATTGCATTTCAAATCTTTGATATAAGCTCCAATACATGCAGTCTTGCAGCATGTTTACTTGTACAATGCTGGACAGACAGTTGGCATCTAAATGTCCTTCAATAAACACACAAGGTTTATCTTGTCTTGTATTTTAGTCAAGTCCTTAACAATAGAAATGGTGGGCTCCTAGGCAGGGCCGGCCCGTGGCATAGGCCGTATAGGCAAATGCTAAGGGCGCCGTCCATCAGGGGGCGCCACGCCAGTGCCACAAATGTTGGAGGGAAAAAAAAAAAAAAAGTTGGTACTATTATTTCTAAATACATAAAATAATCCCACGTTAATCAAAATGCAAAGTAAAGCCTATTTAATAGAAATATTATTTGTTACAACATTACGCCACCCCTCCCCCGGCACGGTGCGCCCCCTCCATTCCCGTATCATGACTCTTTTTGGACATCACCACATAAAAAAAATCAACACAAGATGTCAAAACGGCCAAAACTGTCAGGTGCCCAGGGGAGAAAAGAAGAGGAGAAACGAGAAAAAGACAGAGGTAGTAGGTAGGTATACGTTAGCCTACATGAAATTATTTGTCTGTTACAGAATGTGATAGTAACCTCACCTGTCTTTTTAGCATTAAGCTAATGTTACATGATTCGGCAATTGCTAATCAATAAATAGCCAGTTCTGTTTTAACTTTGGGTTAATATTGTGGAGGGGGCTAAATTGTTATGGAAAATAATAATGTAACGTTAGGTAATTACAGTACTCCCTGGTGTACAGTAATTTGTAAGTCATTCTAGTTAATGCAATATTAAAAAGCACAAATAGAGAACTCTGTAGGATCCCCTTTTTTTGTAATATAGTTGTTAAAGTCATACTGGTTTGATATCTTGTTTTGTGCAGTGCCTTATTTATATTGTATTTTTAATTTATTTTATGCAACTTGTTGACACGTTTTATTTTGTGTTTATGTATGTAAAAAATATTGTATTTCATATATTCATTTTTTATTTTTTGTATTCATTTATTTATCCATATTTTTTTTTTTATCTTGTTAACTATTCTGATTGTTAATTTGCTTTCTTTAAGTAAAAAAAAAGGTCAAAGACAAAGCTATTCGGTTTCTTGTGAATATATACACTTCACTGCTGATGTGGGGGGGCGCCACCTAAAATCTTGCCTAGGGCGCCAGATTGGTTAGGGCCGGGCCTGCTCCTAGGAAACAACAGCTAAGGACACAATACCACTCAAGCTGGACATACGCAATAATTGTCTCTAATTGAAGAATATTGCAGTCTAGAACAGCACATTTGTCAATATAATTAAGTATCAAATAATTATAGTTGCATATTACTTACACATGCAAAGTCTCCAAAGCAGAATCGTATTAGAAAGTATCCAGTAACAAACGTGTCCGAATCATTTAACTTACTGCGTCATGAGCTTAACTTAATGACTTATTGTGGTAACTAGGTGTCAACAAAAACGTACCACTTCACTTCAACTTAAAGACTGCATAAGTCCATTCCAGACGATTGATTAATAAATAGGTTAGTGTTTTCAATTGTTCTCTGTTAACTAAGTTCACTTGATCAAACATTTCTAACATTCCACACTACAAAATAATAAAACTATGTATGATTCCTGCTAGTATCGGATTGAATCAATATCGGCATTGGACAATACTCAAGGTTACAATATCGGTAACTTATCAAAAGTGAAAAATCCCTAATCGGAACCATTTATTCTCAAACTATTTCCAGACAAAAACAAAGAAATGGATGCAGAAGACCTCACCATTCTTACTACATCCCAGGATGGAACTGCAAATTTCTGGAAACCGTTACAGGTATGACATTTGTGTAAAGGAAATTGAACGTCCCTTCGGCAGTAAATGCTGACACGTCTACATTCTTTTAAAATGGCATTTCTTCTACTGAAAGCTTGTCTTGTCTTTGTCTTTCTCTACCTGCGGCAGAGCAGATGGAACACATCAGCACCTTCCAGGGTCACAGCGGTGCGGTTTGCAGCATCGTTCAGGAGGAGAGCACACCACAATTCCTCACCGTTTCTGAGGATCGCTCCTTGCGAAGCTGGACGTGGGAAACCGGTAAACCAATTGCTATTATACTCAACTTATGTATTGCATGCTACAGCTTTGCCTTTTTACAATTTGAAAAAACATATTTGTCATCTTTATAATAAATTAATACTTAATAATTACCGGTAATCTCAAAATATTGTACTCTCTCTGCCATACTTGTAGACTGGCATATTTATTTATTTTATTATTTTTCATTAAGTAAAATGATTTTATTATTGATATTTTATCATTATCATACTCATTATTTTTCCCAGTTTTAGATATTGTTTTTGAAAGTGTTATACATTATGCTATATGTAAACTATATGGGTCACCGCCACAGGGGGGCGTATCTAAATTTTGTTTTTGCTTTACAGTCCTCCCTCCTGTTAATTGATTGTGGACATGACCTGGATAAATGAATTTCAGTGAAATAGGAATCATTAATCCTAAATCAAATATTTTCATAGTTAGGGCATCAAAAAACTGTTTACAACCATTTAAATAATTTTTTAAGCATAATGATTGCCCTCTAGACATGAAATAACACCCTTTTTGTCACCTTTACACTCGTTTAATCCAATATGCTACCTGATGTTGAACCAATCAGTGATGATGATACTGAACAGCGTGATCTAATTGGTTTGGTCTCTAGTGGCAAATACTACTGTAGTATTGAAGTATTTAGTTTATTTAGCCATTTTATGCTTGAAATTGTTTAGTTTAGGATTCATTCATTTTTATTTGTTTTCATTTATTTATTTATTTCAGGCAATGACATAAAGAAGTACAAGTTGACAACACCATAATAATATAAATTAATACAGTGCATGATTGTCCAGTTTTGCCTGAAAGGGAGTGGGAAGAAGATAACTTATTTAATCCCACCCCCAGTTCTCCATTCAGTGATTATTCACATGAGTTTCACTGTTACTTTGTTCAAGGATTATAATACAGATGTTGTATCATAGTGGCAATACCACAGGTAACAATAATTATTACACTGTAACAATAATTTGTATCAACAATGTAGGAATAATGAATATACCAACAATGGTAATGGACAACATAGCAACAATGGTAATAGACAACATAGCAATAATGGTAAGGAAACATTGAGCACATGTTAACACTTTGAGACAGAGTATAGCAGCAGGTCAAATTAAAGACCCTCATCTCTATATTTGAACCAGACCCCATGTTTGTATGGTAGTTTAAATCAATTAATAGTTTGGCATTGCTTGTGTTGTAAGTCCAGTTTGTTCCATAGTTTTACTCCGCATACAGACACACAAAAACGTTTACGAGTGGTTTGAGCTCTCGGCAATACGAAATATCCAAAGCCTCTCAAGTTACGAGCCTGCACTCGTCTTATAAAAAAAACAAACGTTGTAGATTAGGCGGCAATAATTTGTTAAATGCTTTATATAAGATTATTAATGTATTATATTTAACAAGGTCATCAAATTTGTTCAATATAATACATTAATAATCTTATACAAAGGATGAAAACAATGTTTTAATCTGCTTTAGAAAAAAATATCCCCAAAAATCTGCGATGTACTGAAGCAGCAATATTTGAAACGCGAGACTGTATACGCCAAAAAAGAAGAACTTATTTGTGTTTCAGATAGATATTTTAGTTGGACAGTCACATTTTATGCCAAAATGCAATATGCCAAAATTCTATTATGCTTTCGTTTACAAGCTCGTTTGTTCCCTGTGCAGAGCATCAGCCCAGCTTACGAGGCACGGTCACCGCTCTGTGCTTCTCCCAGTCGGACCACGTGCTGCTTGTCGGCTACGAGTCGGGCCTGCTGGAGTTGTGGCAGGACGTGCAAGTGGTCGGACACAAGCAGGTAAGAACACACCTGGCACAATGCTGTGATCGCACTCACATTACGTATTTTTCTTCCTATTAATTTTAAGGCTTCAGACTCGGGCGTGACAGCCATCTGCTCCATGCCTAATGGCTGCTTTGCTGTTGGCTACATCGGCTCATGTGTGGACGTGTGGAAGGTGCTGTGGAATCAAAAGCACAGCGCTGGCAGGTGAATGACAAAAACAAGCTAGAATTTCCCTCACTAGACTGCAGTCTGTGTTGAAAAATTATAGTGGACTCCAGGGGTACTGTTCCACTCCTGTCCTGTAGGTGGCATTAACGTGCCCATTGCAAAGCTACTTTGCAGATCTGGGGCCGTACTTATCAAGCTTCTCAGAATTACTCCTAAGAAGTCTGCTAAGAGTTGACTTAAGAGTAAATAAATTATTTGCTGAAAGCTGCACTTAAAAGTTAGTTATCAAGCGTCTTACTCACACTTTCAGCGAAGTGTAGGACTGAATCTTAAGTGTCACACTCAGAGCTGAACCACTAGGCCTTTATCAGTGGCCTAGTGGTTAGAGTGTCCGCCCTGAGATCGGTAGGTTGGAGTTCAAATCCCAGCCGAGTCATACCAAAGACTATAAAAATGGGACCCATAACCTCCCTGCTTGGCACTCAGCAACACGGGTTGGAGTTGGGGGTTAAATCACCAAAATGATTCCCGGGCGCGGCGCCGCTGCTGCCCACTGCTCCCCAAGGGGATGGGTCAAATGCAGAAGACAAATTTCACCACATCTAGTGTGTGTGTGACAATCATTGGTACTTTAATCTTAATCTTAATTACGACATTACTATGTGCCGTAAATGGAATTTTAGGTGACGTCATTTCTGTGTCCATAGAAATGACCAATCACGAAAGGGAATCCGTTGTCTAAGAATAAAGAAATATCTTGGAAATATTTAAGTGGACAATGGGAGTGTATATTTTGACAATAAACAACAAAATAATACAAAACAAACTAGTCCCCGCCGGCACTCACGCTACCGCTCCCTCTCTTCTATCGCCCACACACTCACTGACGTCACTCACCTCACGGCCACACACATACGCTACTGTCATAACATTTTATTTCCAATTCATTAATTAGGCAACTAATTTGAAACTGGTGTGGGTGGCTCTATATATACTAGCCCACTGCAGCCACATGCAGAAATCAACATGGAATCGAAAAGTATTAAATCTGTGACAAAAATAATACCCGCTCTGTCTAAACGATACTGTTTGATCAGCTGCTCGTCATCAAACAAATCCAGAACATCGTTCTGCTCCCTGAATGTTTGCGCACGTCTCTCTCGCCTCAGTGCCATCCCCTGCTGGCAACTCCTAACCACTTAAGACACCTCTGAAGGTCTCTTAAATATCGTGGAGAGTAGGAGTGATTCTTAGACTTAAGAACGTTGATAAAAAGCTTTTATTCTTAAGTTTGAGAGTAGGACTAAATTTCGCAAATTCTCAGGACTTAAGTGTAAAATGGCACTCTAAGAAGCTTGATAAGTACGGCCCCTGTCTCTTAGCGCGATAGACAACTAATGAAATAATGCTGAATTTAGCAATGATGTAAAAAATGTAAATGCCTGACATTTTTTTGGTGTGTTTCAGTCTGGTCAAGATGTCCTCCTACACGGTGACCGAGCAAGTAGTTCGCCTAGGGTACTGCTCCGTTATCATGGCCCTGTCCAGCACCGGCTTGCTATTTGATGTCACCTGTGATGAAGATTCAAAGTGGCAAAAGACAATCCACAGGTAATCAGGGTGGTTCTGGTTTGTTTTCTTCTTCTACACAAGTATATCTCTTATGTGTGTGAGTGTGTTAATGCAGCTGGAACCAGAGAGTGGGAGTTCTGGGAATAATCCAAAATGACGAAAAAAGCATGTGGCTGGTAGGCGAGGCAGACGGAGAGATCAACATCGGCTTCATCGTGAGTAGACGTCCAAGCAATATGATACCAGCTTTAAACCCCGCATAATATTAGCACCATTTATTAATGCATTCCGACTTGAACGCAGTACAAAATGTGCATCTCATTTGTGCTTTTTGTAGCCCTAAACACGATTTTGTTTTAGGGCCCAATTTCATTCTTAACACTACTCATTAGGGATGTCCGATAATGTCTTTTTGCCGATATCCGATATTCCGATATTGTCCAATTCTTAGTTACCGATATCAACCGATATACACAGTAGTGGAATTAACACATTATTATGCCTAATTTGGACAACCAGGTATGGTGAAGATAAGGTCCTTTTTTTAAAAAAATTATAAAATAAAATAAGATAAATAAATTAAAAACATTTTCTTGAATAAAAAAGAAAGTAAAACAATATAAAAACAGTTACATAGAAACTAGTAATTAATGAAAATTAGTAAAATTAACTGTTAAAGGTTAGTACTATTAGTGGAGCAGCAGCACGCACAATCATGTGTGCTTACGGACTGTATCCCTTGCAGACTGTATTGATATATATTGATATATAATGTAGGAACCAGAATATTAATAACGGAAAGAAACAACCCTTTTGTGTGAATGAGTGTGAATGGGGGAGGGAGGTTTTTTGGGTTGGTGCATTAATTGTAAGTGTATCTTGTGTTTTTTATGTTGATTTAATAAAAAAATAAATTAAATTTAAAAAAACCCGATACCGATAATAAAAAAAAACGATACCGATCATTTCCGATATTACATTTTAAAGCATTTATCGGCATCTCTACAATTAATCATAATCCACCCCGGTCTGCCTCTGGATTGGCAGACCGGGGTGGTGGTTCCTCTCTTTAAGAAGGGGAACCGGAGGGTGTGTTCTAACTATGGTGGGATCACACTCCTCAGCCTTCCCGGTAAGGTCTATTCAGGTGTACTGGAGAGGAGGCTACGCCGGATAGTCGGACCTCGGATTCAGGAGGAACAGTGTGGTTTTCGTCCTGGACGTGGAACATCTCTACTACTTGTGTAACCCGCTATGTGCTGTAATACAGAGCTCCCTCACCACATCGCACTTTGAAGTTTGTGGCATTGTAAAGGTGACAATGTGGGAGTTATTTCATGGCTGGAGGCCTTCTTGCGGAAAGATTAACTTTGATCATCATGGCGCCGATCACGACTGCCTCGGTGCTATCGTGCGCTCTGTTTTGTTTGTTTTTGTGCGTAAATTGTGTGTCCGCGTGCTCTGACACCAGCGAAGAGCTACTGAACATCAGACCAATCACCCCTAAGGACGTATTACCGGTCATTTTAGCGTCAGCTGCGGATTTGGTCCATTCTTTGATCAAAAGAGGGAAACCGCACCGAAGAGGAAAAGAGAGCGGGAGCCCTCATCCGTCTCCGCAGACGAGGATTACGCATGCCCTTACCTGGCATCTTTCTCTCAGTGTTGCTGATGAGAAAAAACAAGGACTTTTCCTCATCTTGTGTTTTGTGCTTCACGGAAGTACGAGTGAGTGTCCCAGACAGCGCGGTTCAACTGGAGGGCTTTCAACTTCTCCGCGCGGACCAAGACCCGGGGCTCTCC
>NC_084746.1:50096859-50099359 GCF_033978785.1 Entelurus aequoreus | reverse complement strand
CAGCCATGTTATCATCTCCGCCTCCACGGACAGAACGGTGAAGCTGTGGGACAGGAGCACTAAGAAACAAGTATGTCGGTGTCACCGCGTCTCCTCTCCTTTTGTCACACATGTATTTTTTGCTTCCTGTCCTCCAGGTGGGAATGTTTGTGTGTGGCGGTCCGGTGCTCATGCTGGAGGTGAACCCAGAAAAGCCCTCAGAGCTGGTCTGCGGCGACGGACTGGGGAAGCTTTACTTCCTCTCCTGGAGGCAATAATCCTCAACAAATGCTCATTACTCTAATCAAAGCTTAACGGCAACATCCCCAAAGACTATTAATGTGTAATATTAATCAAAGACATGTGGTACGCTAGGTGTAAAGGGAGCTCCATGCTGTTGAGCTTACATGTGCCTTTAGTTTACAAAGCAAGTATATGCACTTTTTATCAGTTTGCTCTTTTTTTGTGGGCTGAATTTTTTTTTACTGTACTTGATTAAAAATGACTAAGATGTGGGTTATATAAAAACGTTCTTCTGTTCACAATTAAGCTTTTCTTGGATAATAAATGTATGTTTAAACTGGCAATTGGTCTACGCTTCAATTTGTGAGTGCAAATTACAATAACTCTAATTTTGGCAAATTTAATTTTTTTTTTTAAGATGTGTGACTTTTTAAAATAACTTTAAGTACATTTTTAGTGTAATAATGCTCATTGTCATTTCTGTATTTTTTATTTTATTTTCGCTAACTGCTTATTTGCTATTACTTTTACCATCATATTTGTACATGTCGTATTTGCTGATGTTGCTCTGTTGTTGTTGTTGTTGTGTTTGCTGTTGTTGTTTTTGTCTCTCTGTCTAATCCCCCTCTTGTCCCCACAATTCCCCCCCTCTGTCTTCCTTTTTCTCTCTTTCTATCCCCTCCTGCTCCGGCCCGGCTGCACCAAATGATAATATAAATACATTTAATAAAGTCAAAATACAAGTAACGCAACAAGAGAAGTATACTACACTTCTCTTTTGTAAAGTAAATCTGAACAGCCGATATGGGCATCTACATCTGCTATATGATTTGCCCGAGAAGCTGGGCAGGACATTTAAAAAAATTTTTTTTTTAAAGTGTACATACAGTATGTAATATGCAGACCTAGTGTGTATATATATATTTTCATATAATTTTTGCACGAGTTTAAATGTTGCTTTGTGTTTACCTTCTGTATTGTACACAAAACAACACTCACGTGTGTTAACAATGCAAACACATTGAATAAGACTAAGAATGATACGGTATACTGATAATCAAAGTGGATACTTGTATTTTATTTCTTGAATTAGACATATGAGGCTTTTTTTTACTGTGTAGGTGTGACTTTGTATATTTTAGAGCAGGGGTCACCAACCTTTTTGAAACCAAGAGCTACTTCTTGGGTACTGATTAATGCGAAGGGCTACCAGTTTGAAACACACTTAAATAAATTGCCAGAAATAGCCAATTTGCTCAATTTACCTTTAACTCTATGTAATTATTAATAATTAATGATATTTACACTTAATTGAACGGTTTAAAAGAGGAGAAAACACGAAAAAATGACCATTACATTTTGAAACATAGTTTATCTTCAATTTCGACTCTTTAAAATTCAAAATTCAACCGAAAAAAAGAAGAGAAAAACTAGCCAATTCGAATCTTTTTGAAAAAAAAAAAAAAATAATTTATGGAACATCATAAATAATTTTTCCTGATTAAGATTCATTTTAGAATTTTGATGACATGTTTTAAATAGGTTAAAATCCAATCTACACTTTGTTAGAATATATAACAAATTGGACCAAGCGATGAGGTGGCGACTTGTCCAGGGTGTACCCCGCCTTCCGCCCGATTGTAGCTGAGATAGGCTCCAGCGCCCCCGCGACCCCAAAGGGAATAAGCGGTAGAAAATGGATGGATGGATGGATGGACCAAGCTATATTTCTAACAAAGACAAATCATTATTTCTTCTAGATTTTCCAGAACAAAAATTTTAAAAGAAATTCAAGACTTTGAAATAAGATTTAAATTTGATTCTACAGATTTTGTAGATTTGCCAGAATAATTTTTTTGAATTTTAATCATAAGTTTGAAGAAATATTTCACAAATATTCTTCGTCGAAAAAACAGAAGCTAAAATGAAGAGTTAAATTAAAATGTATTTATTATTCTTTACAATAAAAAAAATAAATTTACTTGAACATTGATTTAAATTGTCAGAAAAGAAGAGGAAGGAATTTAAAAGGTAAAAAGGTATATGTGTTTAAAAATCCTAAAATCATTTTTAAGGTTGTATTTTTTCTCTAAAATTGTCTTTCTGAAAGTTATAAGAAGCAAAGTAAAACAATTAATGAATTTATCTAAACAAGTGAAGACCAAGTCTTTAAAATATTTTCTTGGATTTTCAAATTCTATTTGAGTTTTGTCTCTCTTAGAATTAAAAATGTCGGGCAAAGCGAGACCAGCCTGCTAGTAAATAAATACAATTTAAA